>NW_013527471.1:611848-613009 GCF_000836215.1 Papilio polytes | reverse complement strand
CAAAATTGGGGATAAACATAGAGTAAAGTCTAAAACAATGCATTCTTACTTTTGCTTTATTTAGTTCCACGCGGACAGATTCACGGGCGAAAGCTAAATCTTACTAATATTATAAATGCGAAAGTTTAGATGGATGGATGTTCGTTAGAGTTTGTAGCCTAAACGGCTGAAGTCTCGATGAAATTTGACATAGATGTAGAAGATAGTCTGGAAGAACACATAGGCAAAAGCTGGTATGGTTATAAATTGTATATTTACCATTTTATCCTTAGGTTCCTTGGTGTTAAGATTACATAGTGTGCCTCGTTTGTATTCATCTCCGCAGACGTAGCAGACTTCCGTCATAGAGTTCTTGTCCGGCATCGACAGATCTAAGATATCTCGATCTGAACTCGAGTTAGAGTTCCCCGAGTATACAGATACCGTTGACCTGAAATGTTTGAAGTGAGTTTTTTAGACCAAATGGCAAAATTAATTACACAAAAATCAATTTTACTTATATTATAAATGCTATAATTTAGAATTTAGAAGAATCCTTGGATATTTGTTAGGTATCTCCAGAACGGCTTAAAGGATCTTAGAACATAGTCTGGAAGAACACAGGCAACTTATCAAGATTTTTCTTTAATAAAGTGCAGATGGATTTGCTATTAAAAATAAATATATCTGAGCTGTTTGATAAGATTATTTATGAAAAAAACTAGCGTTCCCGTGCGGCTTCATCCGCATAAAATTATGAAAATGTTAAAATTGCAAATGTCAAAATTACCGTTACCATAATAATACCCTTGTTTCCTTAATATTGGCAGCTTGTAGTTTATGGTCCCTTTCCCACATGAAGGTTTTTTCCAATTTTCCCTAAGTTTAAAAGCGTGAAAATATATAGCCTAAAGCGTGTCCTAAGTGTAGGGTTTTTTTATTAAAGAAAGAATTATTCACAAATAGTAAAAGTAGTGTGTATTTACGCTTTATTATATTAGTATAGATAGATATCATACTTCATACTAATATTATAAATGCGAAAGTTTAGATGAATGGATGGACGTTTGTTAGAGTTTGTAGCCTAAACGGCTGAACGGATTACAACGAAATTTGGTACAGATGTAGAGGATAGTCTCGAAGAAAACATAGGCAACTCACTTTTTTTTTTTTAATTCCACG
>NW_013527471.1:597454-611594 GCF_000836215.1 Papilio polytes | reverse complement strand
GATATTTTTTTTTTTCGGTTAATAGTAATAGGGTCGGATTGTCAAGCCAAAATTGTACAGAACAAAATCTCATATGTTTTATGCATTTTATCTGCGCACGAATTGATGAATGGCTGAATATTTTTTTAATTATCTTCAAAAGAAATTAACGGATTTTGATGAAATTTGGCACAAATATAGAACATAGTCTATAAGAACACACAGTCTACTTACTATTGTTTTTATTTCCGTGCGGACGGAGTCGGGGCTAAAGCTTACATACATAAAAATCATGTTATTTTCTCTAATGACTTACATTGTTAAACTTGGCATTATGATTGGTATCTACATCTTTAGGCCTCGGCGTGGTGGTAGGTGTTGGCGTGGGTACAGTCGTCGGGGGCGGAGGCTCTGCGGCACGGGGCGCTGCGGTCGCGCCCGGTGTGGCCGGGTTGCCTGATTCTTCTCTGTTAGCGCCCGTCTCAGCACCGAGTCCTAATACTTGCGCCGCGTACTCTCCTTGGAACGACATATCCGCGCCTGGAAATGCATATGGGTAATGCTTTAATGTTGTTAATATAAATGGACTGCTGTCATGTCTCCTGTCTCGGTTAAAAGGAATTAACATGTTTTTGTACAAGTTTCGTTAGTTGTCACATTCACGAACAGTGACTTCTAGCAATTGAATAAACAGGACATCAGAAAAATGAAAGTTTAGGACTATAGAATACTAGCTTTTAATGGAATTAAAAAATACAAATGTGAGTGGCCTGTGTTCTTCCAATCTATCATATCTACATCTGTACCAAATTTCATCAAAATCTACTCAGCCTTTTAAGCTACAAACTTCAACAAACATCCACACATCCATCTAAACTTTCGCATTTATAACATCATTAAGATAATAATTCTAAACATTGCGACGTTTGTACCTATGTCTATTTTATGGACCGTTTTATGTTGTTTGTTTATAGCTTGTAACGTCGTTTACATAAAGTTACAATGTAAGTTAAATTGTACAACAAATTACCGAGATATTTCATTGATCTTAAGTAACAATGTTTTTAAAGGTAAAAACACAATAGTTAAAAAACACATTTTAATTACAGTTTAAAGGTATATATACCAAGAAAATAGGATATAAATTATCGTATATTGATAGGGGAAGTACATAATCGTGACCAAAGAATAGTGAAGTAGAAGTACATAAGTGAATTATTAAGAAAAAAACCTACCATTGAATAATCATCAATCAAAATATAATATATTCGAGAAACATGAATTGCAAAACTGGACGTTTCTTAGTACTATTTACAATTATCAGATTTATGACGTCAGAGAAAAAACCTAACCGCGAGCTGACACAAACTATACCCCTGTAGTAAATCTATACTATTATAATAAAGCGTAAACACACACCTTTTTGTTACCTAAGATGTCAGCAATTACAGCATATTTTTAAATAATTATTTTTTTAATAAAAAGTCCTACACTTACGTCACGCTTTAAGCTATATATTTTCACGCCATTAAACTTAGGGGGTATATATTTTGGATAAAAACCCTAATGTGGGAAAGAGACCATAAGTTGCTGCCAACATCAAGAATGCAAGATTGCTAAGGTTTGTCATGTCATGTCATTTTGACATTTGCTATTGATAATTTGCCAAATGTAAACAAAAAAATATAATTTTCATAATTTTATTTTATTGTTTCTATATACGCTTATAGGAATCAAATCGAGACTAAACATTTGTGCGATAGTTTATTCAAAGGTGTGCGCACGCTCTTTACGACTGTGTGACGTTTGCAACTTTTTAGATTTTCATCATCATCATCATCATCATCATCACCAGCTACGTCCCCACCGAGGGGCTCGGAGCCTACTCTAATACAGGGTGATTAGGCCATAGTCAACCACGCTGGCCAAGTGCGGTTGGTTGACTTCACACTTCAGATTAGTAATAATTTTAAGTATGACCAGACAGTCTAAGAACAATAAGCTTGCAAAAAAGATTAATTATTTATAATAAATATAATACAGTGTGCGTATTTGTTAAATTAACTATAGGAATCAATCAATTCTCCGTATTAATAATTTTCCTTTAAACAGAGCTGTATTGAGGAAAAATTCTTATTATTTGACCACCTGTACATAATTACTGGCTTACTCGGGAGAGACGGGAAAAAACCCGCCGCAGACGGATTTACAATTTACCTTAATCCGTGCCACATCGGGCGTGTCGAAGACTGATTGCCGATAAATTGAAAAATAAACAGCTTTTTTGTTTTAATATAAAATAAAACAACAGTGATATTACTTTTTTTAACGTGATTTTTACTAAGTTCCTTGATCATCTGGCGATGCCCATAGGCCCATACCACTTATGTATCGATTAAGTAAGATGTAGGAACTAAAAGGTAAAGATCATTAATACTACTACTGAAAGGAATAGAATAGGCGAAGGGATAAACTCTTGTCTTCTAGGGTATTGTAGTATATAAATATTTAGACAGTATCACGATAATCTATTTGGCAACAATCAGCAAACATTCATCAAGAATCAAAACATCAAGCCGGAGGCCTATCTTTAATCCCTTTCCCTTTCCACCTTTTTCTCGAGGTATGGATGGGAAGGAATAGTGGATATGACGATGAAGGATGCGCATAGAAGGGGGAAATGTCTTTATGTGCGTCTCCTCTGTCAACTAAGGGTAGGCAACGCATCTACAATTGCAGATAGGCAGCGGTCGCTTTCCATTTCGGTGGATTTCGGTGGCCGCTTGCTCGATTGCCACCTTATATTATAAAAAAAAAGCGTTTCACTGACCGTATGTTAAACTAGGTTTATTTTAATGTTATCATTACATGTCAAGCGCACATTGTACCATAACCGGATGGAACCGGCTAATACGTTCGGCAACGTTAATGTATAGAGCAATTGATATTTAAATTCGGCTAACTGCGAATCGGAGTGAATCGGTTCGAACCGGTTGTGATGCGCTATACGTGATATTTGTACGTGATTTGAGGCACGGGGCGTTTTGTTTGCATTTCTTTAACAAATATGACTGAGTTGAAGTGATTCGTCTTTTTCAGGACCAAAACTTGCATTACATAAAGCGATCAGGTTAATGTGTGATCCAGTATTAAAACCAATCTATTAATATACTAAAGACAACTGTTTGATCCTTTAAAAGCTCTTTATGGATTGCTTTAGCAACCAATATTTTTTGTACATATTTAAATTGTAAATACAGCTTGTCAGCAGTGAAATATTTATAAAACAAAGGTGCATTTATCCGTTATAATCTTCTTCAAAACAAACAATCGTTACGATTAAAACTCCGTAGAGTAAACATTACATTGCGTGCGCTAAGTGGCATAATGTAAACTCGTCATTCAAACAGTCAAATAAGACCAGCGATGTAAACAAAACAACGGTGTCAATAGCCGATATCATTAGCCAGAGACTTACAAACTTCTGTCCCTTCTATATAATACTTATTCTGTTAACTGACGTAGTTTCGCCGTCACCTAAAAAGAACGTCATTTCAAGCGTTGAAAGAATTCTCAAAATTACGATCGTAAATTAAAAAGTAAATAAAAAATACGAACAGAGGTGTATCATGAATTCTTAGTATTCGTAACGTCATGACAAGGTGTAAGATTTGCTAGTATACCTACGCCTACAAATTTTGCCGATGTTGTTCTGAAAACGTTCACACAAACATTCTTGATAGGTCCTCTGGTTTCAAATCCTATATCCAGCAATTACTATCATTAAAACGTCATATGTAGTACTTATAAAACTGAGAAACTGTAGCAGTTTAAATTGTACCTAAATTATTACAATTTAACTGTACATTCAGACTGTTCAGTTTAAACTGAAAGTGCCTTTACACTAGTTAACATTTGACCGTCAATGGGTCATTTTAAAATGCTAATTAGTATAACAGGTCGAACTCGTTAACTCTACAGGTCAATCAGCGAAAAATTACTTTAGTCTAAAAGTGTATTCTTTTTTTTTTATAGCATAAGGTGGCAAACGAGCAAGCGGCCACCTGAATCCGCCAAAATGGCGAAGCGACCGCTGCCCATAGACATCCCGCAATTGCAGATGCGTTGCCTACCCTTATACGACGGAGGAGGAGACGCATATAAAGAGGATATTTCCCCTTCATATGCATCTCCTCCACCGTCAAATCCACTTCCCCTTCCCATCCTCTCCTTATAAGAAAAGGGTGGTAAAGGGAAAGGGACTTAAATTAGGCCTCCGGCACCACACTCATCAGACGAAACACGGAATTGCTACCATTTCACGCCTGTCTTCTGTGTGGTCGTGGTATTACACCTGGCGTGCCGGCCCATTCGTATAATTCCACTAAAATAACATTCCTACCAAAGGTACATAAGCAGCTATTAGTACATGTTGATATATTATGTGGATGATGGTGGAAATAAATCAAACGATGGCTTGAGAAAATGCACGGCGTATAGTCAGTGAATACAAGATGGAAGAGGAAGTTACAAAAAGTGTTGCCACTAAAAACATTATGGTTGCGTTCTTAACTATTTTTAACAGTACATAATAGCGAATATGCATAATATATAAAAAGCGCCAATAGTCTAATGTTTAGGGTAGTGTATATTAAACTTATTTCTTTTACCGCCCCCTTTGAAAATCAATGATCAGCGCCTCCCATTTTTATACAGTTTTAGTGAAATTCAAAATACTATATAAACATTACCTAATTTTTTCTGGGGCCCTATAACGCCCCTCAGGCGTTATCGCCCACTTTGAGAAACACTGGTTTAGGGGTACAGATTTCCGATCACGTGGTCGAGGGTTCGAAACCCGCCGTTCGACTATTGTCGTAAACCATATCCTGACACAATCCTATAGTTTACTTGAATTGGTAAATCAAATCATGGTACATTTTCAAAGAACTACTGATACTTTAAAAAAATGTCTCGTGTATCCAAGAGCAACAAAAGCTTCTTAAAATAATTTATACCAAACAGCAGAAATACTTTTAATGTTCAATTAAAAGACCATCAGCGTCTCAACAGTGGCATAATATATCCGACTATTAAAGTCATCAAACCAAAACACATAAAACTATTCGTATCGGAACATCTTGCCTGTCTAAACAGCTGCCAGTATTAAATATTATACTGTCACGTTTAAATATATCAAAATTGATATTTCAGTAGACTTCGGGTCGAATTCTGAAACGAATCACAAACAACTACGTAAGGGCCGCTTACAATCTTTCAGAAGACAAAATTTAAAAATATAGTCATCATTTAAGACGCTGTTACATGTTTGAAGGTCGTTTTAATATTTGGCCTTTAGATTTGTTTAAGACCCGAATTTGAATTTTCAAAATACCATATATGAAAAGGCTAACTACTACTGATCCCTATCTACTAGTAATCCCTTAGAAATTTTCCTGTTTCGTAAATGTAACTTACATAAAGAGGGTGGCATATGAGAAATACATACAGAAATAAGGGCTTTCAATACCCAGGAGTGTGATTATCGGTTTTAAAAACTCCCGGAGAAAATATCTTACAACTCGTCATGTTTCAATATATCGGTACTTCATTTCTTTGCGTAAAAAAAACTTTACAATCATTCAATACCAAGAGAATTGTATTATACTACTACAAGAAAAGTTTGAAATGAAACATTGGAGGTGCCAATAAAAGTCTAGGGATGGAAAACTTTATAGTATCGATATCGATATCGATAAGCGTGAATCCCGTCCGTTACGCTAGGCGGGGTAATCCCGCGAGACAGGGCATCGGGAGGGTATAGTGACGTGCTTTAGTCTGTTATCGAGCCCCGGGGACATATCGTGCATTTGCAAAAGGAATGTATATTTACGACTTGCAATAAAACTGGGCATAACCATATTAGACTGAATAGTGTAATTTCTTTTAACAGTCGTCGCCCAAACTTTTGTCATAGTAAAACGCTGTAAAGGTGCTAACTCTTAGCGCTATTTGACCATCTGTGAGACGAAACCCTTTGTTATTTCAATTCTACATTACATCTTGGTTCATCTTCTTTATTTAGGTATAACTAGCAAGATGTTACTTAGTATAGCACAAAATTGTACTCTACCTACAGAATATAACTTCTATAATTGCGTTGTCATATTGATCAATTCAATATTTTATTCAAGAGAATATCATTGGTCTTTTTAAATTCCCAATCTTGGTAAGAATACAATTCTTTTGGATTCACAAAACGTACTCACCAATGAAAGGTTTCCCGTCTAACCGCTTCATCCAATAAAACCGTTGCGAGTGAGGTTTATTCTCGCGGTCGTACTGCTCCCATTGTTGACGGAGGAAGGTGTAGCAGACGCAACAGCAGCGCACCGTGCCCTCCTCGTCACCATCCGCCTGGTACCCGGCAGGCGGAGGGTGAGCACCCAGGAACGGGAAGTACGGTTCCGAGCTCTGGTGATCAAAAGAACAGAATCATATAGTGACAAACGCGACGTCCAATGTACAAAGACCAGTGGCCAAAGCGCCAATAGCCTAATGGTTTGGGGTACAGACTACCGATCTTGCGGTCAAGGGTTCGAATCCCGCTATTCGACTGTTGTGAACCATATCCTAGCAAGCCTAGAGCTTAGTTGGAATGATTAAAGGAAATATTAGTAACGCAATGTTTGAAAAATGTCAAATAATGCGACAAACACACATGGTTACGTCAGCTTAGTCCTTGATTTCGATCTAAAAATACCATGGATAAGCAAATATAGTTCAAGGATCTCGGTTTAAGATTGAAGGTAATACAGTTGAAGCGTTTCATTGTTGCATAAGTAACTAACCTACGACAACGGGTGAGCAACGGCCATAATTGTTTGAAACAAACGTGTGACCAACTTGATGAAACTTGCAGTTGGAACCCGCACGTAAAGTTTAGTGTGCTCACTAATTGCTAACAAACTTCAACAAGTTTTGCCGTAACAAGTTTGTTACAGTTCTATAAACATACACAAATGTTGGTTGTTTACGGAAATTGATGACGTATTTAGCTTATCCAAATATTTTAATACTTGGATAAGCTAAATACGTCATCAGTTAATACTTAATTAAATATGATAATTCATAAGAGAAGGGCCTGTCTCCTGAAACACAGTTGTTATAATTAGTTCAGGAGACAGAGCCCCCATGGATTTTTTAGAATTTTTTTTTGTCTAATAAAGAGTTTTTATTTATTTATTTTATTTATTTAACAGCTGAAATTAATATTCAATCTTTGAGGTCGATCCGAAAACATTTTACTGATGTATAAAACGGTACAATAATGATTCGTTAACTGTGCACCGAATAGCCAAAATATGTTTTAAGATAGAACATTGATTTCAGCTATCAAAGTGAAATAGATTAATCTAACAAATAACAAACGTATAGTCAATTGTTTTCATCCGATTAGTAAATAGTAAGTTCTCTTTTAAATGTCCATAATTTGCACTATTTTTCCAGTTAATAGGCAATTTACATCGAACATAAAGAATTGAATAGCTTGAAAGCAATATAAGATACACAATCTAACGGTCAAATCCATGGCATGTCGATGAATTCTTTTCATACGGGATTACAAATAGTACACTCACAAACAATTCTTTTCTACGTATATATCTTTAAGCAAATATAAAGAAACAGAATACTACACCACAGTTTCCTATAAAAGCAATTGGAAATACTTTCTGAACACAATATCTCCGAAAAATACTTTGTAGTTTTCCATTGAAAAACATCATATAAAAATATCTTTCTTTATTTATTACAAGCTGTTGCTTGCGACTTCGTCCGCGTGAAATTGGAAAATTAAAAACTTCCGTTCGCTCCTGGTCTTCAAACTACAGTAGAACCTCGATTAGTTAAAGTCCAAGGGAAACACAAAATATTTTAAGTTATAGAGGTTTTCAAAGGTCTATGTAATAGAGGTTTTGGGCTCTGATAGGATGGTAACATATTATTTTTTTGCAGTTATAGAGGGTTTTAAGTTACCGAGGTTTGAGTTATCGAGGTTTTACTGTATTACCAAAAGTATTCACTTAGTAATCTACGTAATAACAGTAATCTAGTGACGCAAGATTCCAAATTTCTAAGCCCTTTTCTAAGGCCAATCGTGTAGAGCGGGAGAGATAAAGGTGCGATCTCATTGTAATAGATGGCCAATTTAACATCAATATTTTACGCACATTACAACCAGGGACTAAGACACTGTGAGAATGTAATGCATTTGTATTTATTTATGTACATATGGCTTCACATAACAATGACTAAACATGGGAAATTCACTTCGAAAAGTTTTCCATGGTTACTATTACGAAATCAATATTCGATATTTGACATCGATATTAAAATTTCATTTAGTTTACATAAAATTGACTAGATAAATTAGTTACTAACTCTCTAATTTGTTCATGTTTTAATATCATCCACACTTAATAGTAGCTTTTGGTCTATTTCCATGGCCTCCTTTCTAGCATTTTTTATCAAACTTGATAATTCCTATGAATCAAAAAGAGGTACTCAATTATCGTCATAATTTTTATCGTATTGCCAACCCTGGACAAGTCAACGGTCCATTGCGGGAGTCAATCGTTTAACGCATACAATCGCAAGCCGGTTGAGACCGGCTACAATCACACGCCGGATATTTGCACTGCTTGTTTGGAGTGCGCTACATTGTTGTAGCACGGTGACCATGTTATACTGACAACCAAGGACACAATTTTTTCTAATATGGATATACCTTTTAGAAACATATGACGCGAAACGTATCAGTAGCATTAGTATTAGCAGTCCATGATGTCCTTATTTATTTAAGACAATCGTGGATAACGACAGGGTTGCCTCACTAGCTGTTAGGATCTTCCTTGACCCATGTGACCAAACTCTTTTCGTAGCACGATTACTATGTTTATATTGAATATTATAAAGAGGAAAGGTTTGTAATTTTGTATGTAATCTCAAAAACTACTGGGCCGATTTCAGAAATTCTTTCACCATTAAAAAGCTACATTGTGAACGAATTGAAATCGGCCCAGTAGTTTTTAAGTTATTTCAATATACAAAAATACAAATCTTTCCTCTTCATAATATTACCCACCACCACCTATGACCCCACCGACCTTCAGGTCATAGGTGAATAGCGAAATGGCGCACAAACCGACCGCATGCACCGTCTTGACTCCTTACAATTTATATTGTCTATTCATTTGTGACAAGTCTCATGATATAAGTATGGATAACTTTAGATTTTTGTAGTATCGCCTCACCTGTGGGTCTGGCTTAACGCGCACAGCATAGCAGTCGCCGAGGCCGGCGCCGCCGCACACGAAGCAGACACGGGGCTCGGCGTCCGCGGCGGCGTCCGGCTCGCGCGCCGGCGACGCCTTGCCGCCCAGCGAGCTCTTAATGTACGCCTTCGCCTTCTCCATCACCTCCACACTGAAACAACACAATAATAACATCAACACTAAAACTCAATTCAGGTCAAAAAAACAACATTTATAAAAACTTCGTAAACTCGCGCGTAAACGTAATAGACGAGATGTTAAAAATATCAAACTGGCTGGAAACAAAAACCCCAAAATAGACTGATATGGAGAAATTTTTTGGACCAGGCCCAGACCCATCTTCGGCTGTACTGTCTCTGACGCTAATGATGTATTCCATTGGAACAGTATAGATTCCAAAAACCCTTGTTGGTCATAAAAATATGACTGTTTGAGCTGTTAAAACCCATCTTAAAGTTACACAACTTGTAATATAAACTCTTTCACATGTCTGTATTGATCGCAAATCAAACATAATCTTACAGCCCTACAAATAAACGCGTTATAAAGATAAACTTAGAAATAAACCGAGTACAAGCAAACATTAGTACAAATTTTGCTTATACCGCGTTTATTTGTAAGGCGTTAAACGTAAAGTTTGGAACTGTAGACAGCACACCATATGCATAAAACCTAGTCCTCGTTTAACAACCTCGTATTTTACCTCTATGGTTAACCAATTTAAGATAATATGTATTCAGTAAGTGACCTGTAGTTCATATGTAAAACGATAGCTTAACGCAAGTTACGATTCTCAACAACAATCTACAGAACGATCTGCGGGTTATAGGGTTAAAGTTGCAAACTACATTTGGAAACAGAGACTTTTCACTGAAGAAACAGTTATGCAAAAATGTATTGTTAAAGCCTGAGCAGAAATGTAATTGCAGAATACAACAGAATAGAAATGATGTGTCTATTGAGCGGTTGCAGGTGCAAGGTTGAAGGAACGAGGGCACAAGGCAGATCTTCTATGAGTTAGACAGACCAGTTAAAAGGGGCAGTAGACGTTCGTAAACCTTATATAAATAGTATCTTCGATATGTAAAAGATGCTGGTTTTATTTAGTACCTTATTAGTCTTTTCGTGAAGCTTCACATTATAAAACATAGTAACATTGTGCATAGTTAAATGTAACCTGCAAAACATCAAGAATCTAACCAGTTTGGGTTTTAACAAATCATTAAAAAATACTCAGTCATCATCTCCCCTACTTTATCCTACTCTCGGCGGCGCACCGGGGTTTTCGTCTTCCAAATAACTATCATCCGTCATCTCAGTCATCATTCCCTTCTTGATAATCACCTTTCACGCAATTCATCCATCTCTTTCTAGGTCTACCAATACTTAAAAAAATACTCAGTGAATTACTGTAATGGTTCGTTAAAAATGTCGATAACAATACCAAAAAACAAGTACTACTACTTCTTTTAAATATCTTAAAAATCACATTACCCATTATACCAAAGCAATTCCATTCAACATTCACTCTCATACACTCATCGTACATTACCATACACATATACAAGGCAATAAATCCACCATATATATAAAATATGATTTAAACATCGCCCCTTTCATCGTTCATGTAACAGGCCTTATAAATCAATCAGACTACAAACAAATGTAAATCGAATATAACTTGCACAAACACTGCTACATGCCGATATTGTAAAACAACAGCCTGTATAACTTTGCAGTCGAGGTCATTAATTTCCTGCCCATTTCGGTATTTGATTCATAATGTTTAAATAAAAACTTGTCATAGCAACATACAGTAGGACAAATATAACCCAGTGGGTAAAATAGATATTAATTATAGCTTTTTATTATAATTAGCGTATGTCTTATCA
This sequence comes from Papilio polytes, assembly GCF_000836215.1. NCBI lineage: Eukaryota > Metazoa > Arthropoda > Insecta > Lepidoptera > Papilionidae > Papilio > Papilio polytes. The sequence goes on along the minus strand of NW_013527471.1, from coordinate 600,388 downwards.
TCTGTGTCATTTTCTAATGCTTAACTAATTCCCTGACTGATTTTAGTCCACTTCCCTTTTCCTCCTTTTATGTACATGAGAAGAATGAACAGAGGACAGAGGCAATGAAGTTGGTGGGGGATGGGACGCATTTATAAGGGAAACATCCATTATTTGCTGATCAAAGTGAGGCAACGCATCTGCAAATGCGGATGTCTATGGACAGCGGTCGCTTCGCTCGTTTGTAAACTATTTACTATCTCAATACACCAGAAAGTTTGTCACTCAATAAATATAAATTCTTTGGCGACAGTTTATTGTATGTGGGTTGGCAATATAATTCCTTTGGCGTTAAAACGATGTACAGAGTGTTATGTGAGCTGTCGGTCAAAGCCCGGCAATTAGAATCGGACAGGACACGCTGCGTAGATCTATCGATCCGTTTGTCCGTCGGTGCGTACAATCCGATAGGTCATAACTATAGAGCTATAGAGGATTTGCATGCAAGGATCCACCCCATCATAGGGGTGCAGGTAACACAATAAAGGGATTATTAATTAATATGGATGAGTACGTCTCGATTAGAATTAAAGCGGTGTCCACCCTTTTCGTTTAAACCATTTCAATTAAACTATTTATGTAGATACTAGCTTTCGCCCGCGACTCCGTCCATGTGGAATTGAAAAAAACAAAAGTGAATAGCCTATGTGTTATTCCAGACTATCTTCTACATCTATGTCAAATTTCATCGAAATCCGTACAGCCGTTTAGGCTACAAACTATAACAAACATACATCCATCCATCCATCCATCCATCCATCTAATCTTTCACATTTATAATATTAGTAAGAAGTAAGATATAAACATTGCGATGTATAACCTAGAAACAGATGGATTGCGTGCAAGGTGGCATGATCAAGAAGGGAGTGATGACTGAGATGACGGATGATAAGAGCTATGTGAAGGAGTAAAACCTGTTACCCCGACCCTACGAGAGTAGGATGACGAGGAAGATGATGATTTATAAACGATGCGGGTAAATTACCTGATCTTGTAAAACCCGCAACTTCGAGCAATAAATATAACCTATAATACTCAGTGATAAAGCTTTCTAACTGCATATAATTTTTGGAAATCGGTCCAAAACCTTTTCAGCTTATTCGTTACATACAAAAACAGATAACTTATAACTTTATTACATTAGTATAGACAATAATTGTCATTATTTAAACTAAGAGAAAACTCAAACATAGTCTACCAAGACGTTTAATACATAAAAAAAAATATTTTTACAGCATATTTAAAACCCTCCGCGGTCGAGAACACTTTACATTCGCGACCAGTCCGTCCCTCGTTACGTCACAAGTTTTCGTATAAAAAGATAAATCTACGTACCGTACTTCACACAGTTCGCGTGACTTAAAAGGGGTTGCTATAAAAATGTAAAGTTTTCTTATAGAAAAAAAATACTACGGGTAACAAGATTAACTTAACATTGTGATGTAACCGAAACACATACGCCATCTCTCTTATTATTTTAATGAACAAAAGGGATAGCAATGCTTTTCCAGGCAGGTTTTGACTGTAAACACACAGAAAGAAAGAACCCACTTGTCTTCTTACAGGACAAAAACCTTGCTTACAATAAAATAAAATCGATACGGACCAATTTTACGAAATCAAAAACTTAGTAAAGCAAAAGATAAAAATTAAACCTCTATTCGACATCCACACCAACGCAAAAAAATTTGGTCATCTACAAATACCAATAACACTTAAAATGAAGGTTGGAACGTTTTCATTTAATTTAAACACTCAATTATAAAAATTTATCAAAACAAAACAAAAAAAATTCCGCCATTGAAACTCATTCAGACATGAAAAGCAAATAAATCTACAACAGAGTACAAAAACAAAAAGCTCTTGCTTTATGTTCACTCGATGAAATTCAAATAGCGTTGGCAATATTAAAACGATGAATAAACGTTGCCTCTCGTCAGCTACGGCATTAATGAGCGATCGCCTCCGATACATAAATATCGGTCCAAAATGAAAATAAACGGACGGACATTAATGATTCAAAACAGCACTCCCACCGCCCCCGCCTGCGCTACACTAATGCAATGCGGGGACACACTTTCATAACCCTAGCACAGACCAATTTACAACAGAGACTCTAATTTTATTATATACTAGCTTTCGCCTGCGACTCAAAGTGCGTGAAGTTAAAAAATAATATAAATCATAGCCTATGTTACTGACAGCGTAGCTTTTAAATGGTGAAATATTTTTTGTAATTGGCCGAGTAGTTTTTGAGTTATTTTATTACAATCAAACAAAGTTTTCCTCTTTATAATATTAGTATAGATAAGTAAATAAGAAAATTAGAACATAAGTAATAAGTTTTGTTTTGTAAGTTTCATTGTGGTCTGTGAAGCGAAGGCCTAAATAACAGCTAGCCGCACTAATAAAATTACAGGTATCTCTGTCGTATAGCTACACTGTGCATTACTCTGTCCTGTCGATCCTCTAGCCGTAGCGAAACTCCGTAGAATATTATTTCTGTCAATAGAGCTGTATATGAGGGTCGGTTTGTCCGTGATGCGACTTATAACATGCGAAGGACCACGTGAGGGCTTACGTAAGCTTTTTGGGATAATCAAATATCCATGCAATATTTTTAATTGAATACATTTCAACGCTTAAAATATTTATAATGAAAGGTAATTAAAACATTACAGGTTTCATTTATTGTGGATTTGAGATTTCTTTCTCGTTTATTCTAAAAGATAAGTACAATTTCTTGATTTTAGACACAAAATATTACTTTTAAATTTCGGTTTTAAAACATTTTTAGCACATTGAACTAGGCAAGGGCGGATCCAGGTGGGTCACATAGTCATGGTCAAGTCAAGAGCATGACAAAATATATAAATATATTTTATCAAGCCCTTG
>NW_013527471.1:584237-597406 GCF_000836215.1 Papilio polytes | reverse complement strand
ACTAGGTTACTTATTTATTATTTTTTACATTTATAAAGTCTACAAATACCATACTTCAGTTATAATAAAGCACCTTACACGCAAATTCCAAAAGCTACGGTACTAGAAATCGATAAATGTTAATAAAAAGCAATCCGTTCATCACACGAGACAGAAAAAAACACAAACAAACACCGGGGACAGTATACGTTGTATCGCACGCCCAAACTACGAAGGGGGAAAATCAATAAGGGAATTGTTGTTGACGGTGTGGCTACGAAACTAGTGATTACATAGAATTTTCATTTTAAATCATAATCCACTTAAATTTCGACGGTTATTGTTATTTTTTGCGTTATTTAGCGTGTTCCACTGGCGCAACCGCGACTGCTATACTAAAAAGGCCTAGCAGTTGGATTAACTTGAAAAAAAAATATACTCAAATGGCGGCCTCAAATGAAAATGCTTGATAATAAGCAATGTTAGTAACTAACACATAGAGACATTGCTATATTTTTGTATAGTAATTTTAGTACTGAAATCCCATAGTTATCAAATTTTGTACATTCGATTTATTAACATATATAGAGGTGCAGCTTATAAGTCAGTCGCTAGTCTAATGGCCCCACACACGTTGCCTAACGCACCGTCGCGTATATTTACGTATTCAAATTGCATCGGACGCGGGCGACATCCGAGCACGGTCGGACACGTCGCGTCGGCAAGGAGACTGTGTCATACTTGTATACCAAAGTAGTACCAAATGTACACCAATATCATGAACTATATTTTTACTAGCTGTAGCTCGCGATTTAGTCCGCTAAAAATTAAAAAATAGAGTACATTTTACATATAAATTACGTTTCTAACAGTGAAATATTTTTTACAATCAGTCCAGTAGCTTTTGAGTTATTTCAATTTCAATACATACAAAAATACAAAATCTTTCCTCTTTATAACATTAGTATAGATATAGCAAAGAGTGAAAAATGAATAAGCGGCCACCGCAATTCGCTAATAGCAAAGACGACCTGACAGACGTTTTTTAATTAAATTTGGAGTATTAAAGTGACCTTATTTAAGACGCTTTCATATTTAAATATCGTTTCAGTACTCGGGAAAATTACTGAACTAAACCATGATGAGTCTAATTTGCAATTAAATAAACAAATGTAAAACGGATCGTTAAAAATCGACATCAAACGAGTATTTCTGCATCAGACAGAAGCAAAATAAATTAATTAGAATGTTAATTTATTTATTTATTCCAATAATTTATTGATGTTGAATAATAAATTAGTGGATTCCGTATATCAAGTTCTAACGGAGGTCAGATACATCATGTCATCATTTGCGTTTAGAGTTCAATTTCGTACATTTTTCTTTACTCAGTCATTCTATATCTTAGGGACTGCTTAGTCCCTGAGTCACTACAACATAGGTGTCACAGACCAGTCCACTATGCAGAGCATGTATGGTGGAGGAAGAAACCACATCACACGTCATACAACACTGCCCAGCAGTGACTGAATACAGGGTTAGATATCTCTGTTCGCTGAGATCGCTCCCGGAGATCACCAACAACATAAAGGGTTTGCTGGGGTTCTTCGGAGAGCTAGGTTGGCTGGAGTAATCCACGTCCTGTTCCTCATGCAAAATACGTGTTAGCCTTGGAGTTGCAGAAACTGTAGCCCCTACTACTACTACTACTACTAGTCCCTTAGTGAAGATTTAATAATATGACAAATTTACAGTAAGATACAGTTTAAATAACCGCTTACGATATTATCGGGAGAAATTTTAACGCTAAGTTCACCTGCTCTAAGTTATGTTAATTTTTACATGCAGTGTTTACCATTGGTATAATAATTTCCATTCAAAGGAAATCATCCAAAAACTTTAATAACAATGCGGTAACTTAACTGTAGATACGACTACCAAAAAACGTCTACAAAAATACTAGTCGCTTTATTTATAAATCGAAAGAGACGACATTCATACTAATCATACTAATATAATGGATGGATGGATGTTTGTTAGTTTGTAGCCTTAACGGCAAAACGGATCTGGATGAAATTTGGCATAGATGTAGAAAATAATCTGGAAGAACACATAGGCTACTTACTTTTGTTTTTTAATGTCAAACATACCACAAATTAATGCAATTAAAACACAATAACAGCAATACCGATCCGACTGGCACATATTTCCAATTCATTAACATAAATTAGTTTCATTAATAGCGAACGATTAGAGACCTTTTAAATACAAAATCGATTTCAATCATTAGGCAATTAATCGAATATAAAAATAAACTTCAACGACTGTAACGTTTTCTTGGTACCAATTAAAATGACAAAGTGCACAAATTACTCACCATTTCTATAAAAGTATAATGAATCGTTTAATCGAAATACGAAATCACGAACTTGAATCATTTAATTTCAATGATTTTACGACATAGTTTAACATTATCATATTAATAATCTTACTAATATTATAAATGCAAAAGTTTATATGGATGGATGTTAGAGTTTGTAGCCTAAACTGCTGAACGGATCTCCGTGAAATTTGTCATAGACGTAGAGATAAGCTACTCACTTTTGTTTTTATTTCCATGCGGACGGAGTCGCGGGCGAAATCTACATCAGCTGTCTTCGTCTCTTAAGAGAGTCTTGGTATAAAAACTATCTTTTAAAATATATGTCATGCACAAGCTGTAAATTAAAAATAATACTAAATAAGCCATTGAACTAATGTATGAGATATACGTCATTGGGTTCACGAGTTCACGAACACTATTGTAAACTGTCAACATTTGTGAGTAATCTTTCCGTGACGTCACGACCTCAGGTCTCATGTTATAGTAAGTTGTGTTTAGCTGTTCATTGCATCTCGCACTGTCAATTTCAAATCTACTGTTTAACTTGTGCTCAAACACCAGTGAAACAACATTTTTTAGTTAAATTTCTTATCAAAGCAAATAAGAAGATTGACAAAACATAAATCGAATATTTTTTAAAGAAAATGTGTAGTAAATTGTACTTTCGACCGCTATTAAACGTCTTGGCCAACTTGGCAGATGTTACCAAGTAACGAGCGCCAAGAAACTTAAGAGCTTCATTACGTTAGAGAAGAGACATTTTAATTTTTTTTTGTAATTATATGTATAACGTTGGCTGACTAAATAGGTTTTGAAGCATATGTTCTCAGATAAAAAAGTTATGGATTCATTTTAAAAAGTGTACGCAAACAGACAGGATAAAGACAGGCGTAGTGTGGTGCCGGAGGCCGAATTTTAGTCCCTTTTCCTTTCCACCCTTTTCTTAAGAGGAAGGGATAGGAAGGAAAAGTAGATTAGACGGTTGGGGATACGCGTAGGAAGGGGAAATATCCTGTTTCTGTGTGTCTCCTCTGCCGTCGATTAAGGGTAGGCAACGCATCTGCGATTGCGGATATCTATGGGCAGCGGTCGCTTCGCCATTTCGGCGGGTTTAGTCTATTTTGCAGGATTTGCGTAGCCGTATTTTCGTTTATCACTTTTTACTATAAAAGTGTTGAATTATGCAAACCAAAATACGGACAATTTGTACACTATAAATATACACTATTTATAATTATTTAAAATCTTCATCATCTTTACTACAAACCTTTTATTACAAAATACAGATATAAAAGTATGATAGATTTCATGTACTTTTTAGACGAGACAGAAATTGGATAGTGTCCAAAACCTTTCCTATCTGTACAACGTCAACTGGAAGGGAACACGATAAAACATAACCCGAATCGGAAGGGGAGGCCATCAAACGACGGATCACAAAAAACGGCCGCCTCTAAAGAAAGCTCTATAAACTCTTATGTGCTATAAAATTATTTATATTTCGTCTACGTCCCTTAAGAGTTATACTTTGTACATTTATCTACTAAAATAAAAATAAAAATTTCAAATAAATAATCATACTAATATTATGGATGCAATTTTGGATGGATGTTATTACTGGGTATCTCCAAAACGGTTTTAAAAAAGATCTATTGATCTCGATGTTTGGTTCAGATGTAGAACATAGGGCGGAACCAGTTACTAAGTTTTTTTAATTCCGCGAGGACAAAGTTGCGGGTCAAAAATAGTATAGAAATAACTATGAATAGTTCTTATACGTAGGAGAAAGGAGCAAAGGAACTTTCGCAAAGCATTTTATTATACAAAATAGTTGCAACGAGTATTTTACAATTTACAATTTTTCTAGAAAAATTAAACAACAATTTTAAACCCACACCACATTCTTACGTATTCCCTTTATTAATTGTAAAACACACAAAACTAATTCCTTACAAAAAAACATAATTTTGGACTACAAGCAATTATCTCTTACCACTTGCAACAAATAAAACAATTCGAATACATAATTTTACAATTTCCATTACAAATAAAAAGTACATTAATTAAGCGAATCTCGACGTTACGATGCATAAAGCAATCGCTGTACTCGGCTTGACATTTGCGTATAACCCGCGATACACTGCAACATAATTATAGTTCGATAAACTTAACTGACCCGGTAGGCAAAAGTGAAACTAGATTATAATCTTACCAATTTTATAAATGCGAAAGTTTAGATGAATGGATGTTTGTTAGTTTGACACTTAACGGCTGTGCAGATCTGAATGAAATTAAGCATAGATGTAGAGCATAGTGTAAAAAAACACATAGGCTAGTGACCTTTGTTTTTTTAAATTCCACACGCACGGAGTCGCAGGAAAAAGCTAGTAACTAGTAAATCGCCACCAATATCGACGTCAAAGTGCCACTAGACATTTTGTAGTAGTGTGTAGCTTGGTTTATGTGTAAGTTTACATTTTCAGACAACGCCATCACCGGGTCAAAAAGCTTGTCGCACTATAAACATCAATTAACAATTACTTACGGCCGCATTTCTTGATGTTGTTTTATAATTAACTTGACATAACGCTACAAGTATCAACCAGAGAGAATTTTACGATAACAATTTTTTAATTTTACACAAAACAATTCCATTAAATTTGTGGTTTCTTTTAATGCATGAAAGTTTTTATGCTTTTTACCAACTTATACAGATACTTAAAAGTAGCTTTTGCCTCCGACTTCGCCTACTTGATATTTAAAACAAAAGTAGTTAACCCATATCTTCTATGTTCTAAATCTGTGCCAGAAATCGAGATCCATTCTGTACGTAACAAACATCCATCCATCTTCATTGCGATATTTTAAACAAAAGTTTCTAAAACAATTACTCAATCCCTACTTTTTCTGGTATTTTTTGCTGCGACGAGTTCGGAAGCAACATTGCCTTTTCCAACAGCATGCCAAGGTCACAGCTGGCGTCACGATAGGGGCCCTCGTTTATGTTTCGAATACAAAGAACACTTAGTAATACTGTTATCTGATTTGTTAAAGTATTACTATTAGAACAATTCGTGTATGACCTTATTAACCGACCATAGTTTATGGACTTACGATTCACTACCTTTAGCCTGCGACTCTCTCTGCGTGGAATTAAAAAAAAGTGATAAGCCTATGAGTTATTCCAGACTATCCATGTCTATGCCAAATTGCAATAATATTAGTATGAAATATAAAGAGGACTAAATTTAGACTTATGAAAAGCACACTCATTAGACAAAACGGGGAATTTCTTCCACTTGTCTTATGTGTGGTCGTGGTATTGCGTGTAGCGAGCCGGCAAATACGTGTTAAGATGTTAAAGCGGGCTCTGCCTGCTCTGTTATATATGCACAACTGGCTATCTTACCCCCATTAACTGATTAAAGTAAAATTACCAAAGAATCCAACTCTAGCTATATACACATCACATCTTTAGCTAAACTATCGCATAACTGTTGTGCCATTATCGATTTCGCAGCCAATCCAACTGTTTAATTGCACAATTAAAAATCAAGTAGCGCACCTCCATATAAGCTTATAGGATTTAAAGCGAGACTAAACAGTTGTACGGTAATTTAGTTTCAGATGTGCGCACGCTCATAACATCAAAAGATATTCGCATTACCGACGTTCCATTGTTGCTTAACAAATACAAATAAAACACATCACATTTGCGAGGGATTGAGTGATGACGTCAGCTTACGTCATAAAATGCCGCACTACGATAAAATTGTTTAAATAACTTACTGACCTATAATTGAATTGTTCGCCGGCTTACATTGTTAATGCGGACTGAAAATGTGACCGGAACATGTAAAATAGTGTTGTTAATTAATTATTACAACGTTAGAAATGAACCCAATTGTTTACTTTTAAAAAGAACTTGGTTATAATATGTATACCTAGACCTAGTTATCATAGATTTTATCCAATGAAATCCCCTCGGTGTCCAATTTCGCTACACGTGAGGCTTCGGGATTTTATTTCGTAGAATTACCTCTAAAGGTCCACTCTTCCACATACATATTTAATGTTCTCCTTGTACAGTTTGTTAATAATAAAATGTCCAGACTATTCTAACGTTTTGTTTTAATTTCTCTATTACTTTTGTTTTAAAGTTTTTAATTATAAACCAAATCAACTATTAACTGGACTTTCTCGAACTCAATTACATTAGAATCTCGATAACTCAAACCTCGAAAACATAACAACCTCTATAACCTCAAAAAATAATATGTTCCCTTCCCATCACAGCCCAAAAACTCTGCATACACCCTTGATAACTTAAAACCTCTATAATTTAAATATTTTGTGTTTCCCTTGGACTTTAACTTATCGAGGTTCTACTGTATTTCGTAAAAATCTAAGGATTAAGCTCTGAATGAAATTTAATTAAGACGAACGATCACGTGTTCATTTTAAAGCAGAAATTTCAAATCGCTGCAACACTGTCAGTTTACATCCTAAGCCAAATGGAACTTTCCTTCCAATTAAGTCGTTACATTAAGCCATCAGCTTTATACTCAGGGTTGTACAATTTTTTGTTTCACGGCCCTGAACAAAAAATATATTGAATTTATTTAAATAAATAAAAAAATCGATTTACGAAGTTAAATGAGTCCAAAATAATGCATACGATTTAACAATATAGGGTTTACCAATGAGTGTTATAGACAAGAGATTTCTTGGCTTATTATCTATACTATTATAATAAAGCGTAAACACACACACTTTTTTGATGCCTAAGATCTCAGCAATAACAGCATATTTTTGAACAATTCTTGTTTTAATAAAAAGCCCTACACTTACGTCAGGCTTTAGGCTATATATTTTAACGCCATTAAACTTAGGGGGTTAATATTTTAGACAAAAACCCTAATGTGGGAAAGAGACCATAAGTTGCTGCCAACATTGAGGAAACAAGGTTGTCATCATGTCATGTCATTTTGACATTTGTAAAAGATAATTTGACAAATGTAAACAATAAAATAAAATTTCATGCGGATGAAGTCGCACGGGTTCAGCTAGTATAAAATAATATCTGACAAATCATTGATAACTTCTAACTACTAACTTCTTACTAAATTAATTAAATAAAATTTACATAAGTAACCCACATGAATAGTACATTTCAAAGATCAAGACAACAGTAAATTAGCTTACAACATTGACAGTGTAACAAATCGTACAAAATATCGTTATCGATATTTGTAATCCATTGCCATCCCTACACCCTTACACAATATAGTCATGTTACAATTTTATTCGCTGACCCAGATCCAACGCCGGCCAAAACTACGCAGGTCCGACGTGATTGCTTATTGATTTATTTCGGACATTGTTTCAACTGTATTTTTGGATTTATTGCCGAGAAATGTTTGTCCACTCACACATATACGCGTACACGCGTTGAATTCGTTAACCGTGAACGCTAAAATATCGTTATCTGTTTTTTTTGGAAAGAGAGTGAACGAGATGACAATATGTTTGTACAGTAGACTGTAGTCTGCAGTAGACTGCATAACCATTTCTTTTAATTTCGACAATAACATGTATTTTTGGTCAAAAGCCTCGAATTACGTTATGATTTTTTAACGAAGGCGTATACAAATTTTCATAAAACATCTGGTTAATCAAGAGATACTTTTTTAACTTTACTACCCTATCAATCGTTAACTAATGTTATAAAGAGGAAAGATTTACCTTTTTGTATATATTAAAATAACTTAAAAATTACTGAGCCGATTTCAAAATTTCTTTCACCATTAAAGAGCTATCCATTTTTAATTTTTATTTCACGTAACCCAAGTCGCGGGCATAAACTAGTTGAAAATAACGAGATAATCCTCTTATTTTTTCTTGTTGTTAATTTTCAGTTTAAAACCCTAGCGAATCAGTAAGCTGTTTAGATATGTTATTAGTGAAATAATTTATTGGGCATACGTTATCTGGTAATGACGTCAAACAACAGATTTTGTCGCACAACAAAGTCACATGTTTCTGTGGCAATAGATATCGATATGTTTACGTTAAAGTATCTACATCATAATAATATTTTCAACTAAAATTTGTCAACCTTAAAAGGACACCGTCCAAATATGACGTGGGGCCTTCTAAAGGAGAGTGAACAGCTACCTATTAAGCTAGTACCATCTTTCGACTGCATCGTCACTTCCTTCAAGTGGGATGTTGGTCAAGCGGTAGCTTAACAAATATTAAAAATAAACTGTAATTAAAGTATGAAGAAAACTATAATTATTACTACTAGCTGTTACTCGCGAATTCGCCCGCGTGAAATAGAAAATAATAAAAGCAAGCTCATACTCACTGATAACTTAGCTATTTAATAGTAAAAGAATTTTTGACATCGGTCTAGTAGTTTTGAGTTAATACATACAAAAATACAAATCATTATTTCTTTATAATATTAGTATAGATGTCGCATGAATGATTTTTTTTTCAAACTACAAACTTTAAGGATTTTATTTTCTACCTATTGTTATGATACGGTTGAACATAACTTGCTAATAAAAGTTAGGAGCAAAATAAAAAAAAAATCAGATTTCGGGAAGATGGTGTATTTGCTTTGCGGATAACGAAAATCGCATTTAGTCTGTCTGTCTGTCTGTCTGTCCGCAAGCCGCGTTTGTTCCGAGTAATCTCCGAAACGGATGGGCCGATTTTGACGTGACATTCACTGGAGGGTACCTGACATGGATAGGCATATAGGCTTTTTTAAAAAATGATGTAACGGGTGGTCGTAATTTAAAAGACATTTACGGGCGACAGCTCGTTTATTAATAAAGCAGTTCAAAGTAATTAGTCTATTACATAACATATTGCATCTAAATAACATAGATGAAAGTAAATCTTATTGTAGACATAAACTGAAACCATCAATGTGTGTCGCGATCTACTTAGCGGAGGCTTATATTTGTTTGTTCATCGTATTTACATTGCCGAGCGCATTATATTATTACTACATATCTTGTATAAACGTCATATAGATGCACCAAATAATATTCAAGCATTTTATATTTATATTCGTTAAGGTTACATTAAAAAAAAGATAAAACAAAATCAAAAATATGCACCATTACTTAAACTATGTACCTTTTTTGTAAATTTCTATGTAAATTCTATAACATATTGCTCCGTCAGAGCAGCTGCGACACAAAAAAAATGGGCAAACAATGGCGCCGTCGGGATAAATAAAAATTTACAATATCGTACCTGAATTCTATGCTACTCGTGTTAGCGAATATAAATCGATTCGAATCAATCTTTTTTTTTTAAATCGCTTATTCAATATCTTATATACCTAAACTATTGAATAATTTAAAAACCCTTAATTTTAGGACTCTCAGAATAATAATCTTTCAAAGCTTTGAACGTTTGATACGCATTGAGACGACGAGAAACAGTAACCTTATCCCACTCCCGTAGTGTCGACCGGGTCTTCATCTTCCAAATAACCATCATCCGTCATTCAATCATCACTCCCTTCTTGATCATGTCACCTTTCACGCAATACATCCATCTCTTTCTATGTCTACCTCTACCGGTGTAGACACATAACTGACGTCATTTTGTTACATGCAATTTATCCTCCTCATAACATGCCCATACCATGCATAACATGGACGTAGCTTTTAAATACGTAAAAAAAGTTAGTGGTACACAATTAATATTATTATCCTTTCGTAAAACTAACTGCTACCTAATCAGTTTATCGTAATTAGCAGTTTGTCACGTTGCAAGGATCAAGACAATTTATCTGGAACTGCGCGGATACGAGCTGCTGTACACGTGAAAATCATTACTATAAGATCGGACGCAAAACTCAAACTATCGCACAACTGTTGTGCGATTGTCGATTGTTTGACAGCCTTCAACTGTTTAGTTGCAACTAAAAATCGAGCAGTGTGCCCACCATATAAATTTAGTGTGTGCGGTAAATCGGGCAATAAACGACATAAAAATTTCAATAAGTACTAAAACCACCTAACAGCTGTCATTGCCAATATCGACGGCACACTTATAACAATGTGGTCAATATAATTTGGCATACATTTATCGCATTAGTGTATACCAGGGTTACATAGCGCGAAATACACCGCCAAACAGAGAGGCACGACGGTGGGCGCGGCAAATCGTGAATACCTCATTAGGTGCCAGAATTTGCGTAAATAGCAATCAGGTGACATACATTTCAAACATGATAGGATATTTCGAATGTTTTATAAATTTACATTACAAAAGAATGTAGACAGTCTAAGTTTGTATAATTCGTATTTGTTATTAGCAGGAATAGCGCTAAATTTTTTCCTCATATCACATGACGAAATTCCTGAGGTTTTGTATAATAGTAGGAACGAGATACATCTATCCATATTTATATAGATTCAGGAAACAGATATATATTGATTACTTTGTAAAAAAAGCTGTAAAATAATCAACTTGCACAACTGTAGCAATTTTTATCAATGCATCTAATTTATGTAATAAGTATTATTAAAAATAATCAAAATTGGTCACCCTAGTAACCAGCGGTCAGCAAGTTCAAACGCCTCACGCCGACACTACAATGAAACGACAATAGCCAAGGCCTTCGGGAAATACGTAGACAAACTAAACACGTAAATAGCAAAGCTTTACTTGTATTAATAACTTTGGTAAACATAACACAATATTTAGGATAATCATATATGTAAAGAAAACAATTAAATTTATTTCTAAGAACCTATACACCTTGAAGAGACTTCTGCTGAGCGTACAAATAAATAAATATTATTTTCTATGCCAATATCAAGCCAATAAAACAAAGAAAGGCAGCATTAAAACCTAATTTACGGAAAACATTACAATCCTAGACAATTACAGTGGTAGTGCCCGCTTTAACATCTTAGCACTGCAGGGCCAGTGTAATACCACGACCACACAGAAGACAGCCATGAAATGGAAGCAATTCCGTGTTTCGTCTGATGAGTGTGGTGCCGGAAGCCTAATTTAAGTCGCTTTCTCTTTACCACCCTTTTCTTATAAGGAGAGGATGAAAAGGGGAAGTGGATTTGTGTGGCCGCTGATTCAGGTGGCCTCTTACTCGTTTGCCACCTTATGTTATAAAAAAATATACAAAATTAATATTAAAAATTCTTCAATCTTCTTTTCACATAAATCTTTAATCCAAAAGATCATGTTAGCATCGACAGTTTTGTAATTGAAAATTTAAAACAAATTATCGATACATAAAAAGTATTTTGTACATCCCTAGTGCGCCACAAGGCATGTACAGTCGAGCGAGAGATCCGATTAAAATGACTTATGACCCTAGAGACTTGTAGATAAAGACCACTAAAGGTCATACAAGGTCTTAATAATACAAAAATAGCTTTATTATTCTTGTCTATTCAACATTCAGAAATAAGCCACGTAATATTCTTAAGGATGTGTCAAATTTTATTAAAACTAAATTTATCGATAGTTTCCATTTCCGTTGGTTTGCAGAAAATTTATTAAATTTTATAAGTATTATATTATAAAACGTAATATACAAATCATACTTCATACTAATATCACATTTATGATATTACGTTTTAAATATAAATTTTCTTCAAACAAACGGAAATGTGAATGTTTAGATGGATGGATGTTTGTTAGTTTGTAGCCTAAACGGCTGAACGGATTTCGATGAAATTTGGTATAGATGTAAAGGATAGTCTGAAAGAACACATAGGCTACTTTTGTTTTTTTTTTAATTCCACGCGGGCGGAGTCGCGGGCGAAAGCTAGTGTATTTATATGCATACATCATAATCTCTTTTATAATTATTATAAATCTTTACGCGTACTTTAATATTCATATTTACTATAATGGGTTATTAGCCTAAAAAGATAATTTACAATATCTTTTTAGACCATTCTTAGATTAGAGGTTATTAGACTCTAAAGTATTTGATAACATTTAGCACATAATTATAATCTATATCTATTAATATTATAAACGGAAAATATTTCATTTTTGTATTTGATTTACGTAAAAAATACTGGGCCGATTATTCTTTCACCATTAGAAAAGTAATCTATCTGTGAGTAACATAGGCTATATTTTTTAATTCACGCGGACCAAGTCGCAACAGCTAGTCATCAATAAATTGCAAGGTATTCGATAATGCGTTTAAAAACGAGACAGCTATGATTCTCCGACCTCGTACTATACCCTCCCCCGCCCTGTAATGGACACGCCCACTTTGTGAACCAAATTCGTTCCAATTCGAAACCGAAATATAAAAATTAAAATTTGATATACGTTTTGTTTCTAGAACATTCTAAGTAGTAAATATTTACTTGACACAATTTCCTTTATTTCTTTAAATTTCGTACCATTTACTGGAGCATATAAATTTTACATTCACTTTTGATGTTGACTGTACTATAAAAAATTATTACTTATTTCAGCATAAAAACAATAATAAAAAGCGAAACTGTGCGAAGTCGTGAGATAGATAAGTCGGTACGTTTGTTCGTATACGTTATCAACAATTACCGAGGCGTCACGAACACTAGACAAAATGCCAACACACGGACACGATGAGAATGTCACTAAATGGGTTTTCGTTAAAAATTTAGTCATGTCACCGTTAGAATGCAAACTTCATCAGCTTTTAATTTGACTATTATATTTTAAGAACATCTACATTAATTCTTTGCATTTGCACTTCGCTAGTTTACAATATGACAGCCGATTGTGAACTGTACATTTATTT
>NW_013527471.1:578269-583951 GCF_000836215.1 Papilio polytes | reverse complement strand
ATTACTTATTTCAGCATAAAAACAATAATAAAAAGCGAAACTGTGCGAAGTCGTGAGATAGATAAGTCGGTACGTTTGTTCGTATACTTTATCAACAATTACCGAGGCGTCACGAACACTAGACAAAATGCCAACACACGGACACGATGAGAATGTCACTAAATGGGTTTTCGTTAAAAATTTAGTCATGTCACCGTTAGAATGCAAACTTCATCAGCTTTTAATTTGACTATTATATTTTAAGAACATCTACATTAATTCTTTGCATTTGTACTTCGCTAGTTTACAATATGACAGCCGATTGTGAACTGTACATTTATTTTTTTATAAGGCATATTTTATATTTGACAGTGGTAGTGCCCGCTTTAACATCTTAGCACTACAGGGCCGGCACGCCCGGTGTAATACCACGACCACACATAAGACAGGCGTGATATGGAAGCAATTCCGTGTTTCGTCTGATGAGTGTGGTGCCGGAAGCCTAATTTAAGTCCCTTTCTCTTTACCACCCTTTTCTTATAAAGAGAGGATGGGAAGGGGAAGTGGATTTAACGGTGGAGGAGATGCATAGGAAGGAGCAATATCCTCTTTATGTGCGTCTCCTCCTCCGTCGGATAAAGGTAGGCAACGCATCTGCGATCGCGGATGTCTATGGGCAGCGGTTGCTTTGCCATTTTGGCGGATTCAAGTGGCCGCTTGCTCGTTTACCACCTCATGTTATAAAAAACAAAGAAACTAGGACATACGGGAAATATATAAAGCTGTTCCCGTGCAGTTTCATCCGCTTGTGATTATAAAAACTTTTATTATTTACATTCGTCAAATTCTCAATTGCGAATATCAAAATTACCGTATCCATAATAACCTTGCTTCCTTTATGCAGCTTGTAGTTTATGGTCCCAAATGAGGGGTTTTTCCCAATTTCTTTACCACCAAAATTTAATAGCGTGAAAATATATATCTTAAAGCGTGTCGTAAGTGTAGGGCTTTTTATTAAAGTTAGAATTATTCGAAAACATGCTGTGATTGCTGACATCTTACGCCACGAAGTAGTCTGTGTTTACGCTTTATTATTTTAGTATAGAGTATAAATATTAGTATAGATAGATAAATATTAAAAAGTATTTGAAGCAGTTAGAAAGTAATACAACAATTAGGTCAAAATCCATTTGAAATAGAAGGATAAACATTTACTGATGTAATGAAATTAAATTTGTTCAAATTTATACAAAATCTAAATCGCTTTCAGCTTCACAAATAAATAAATCTTTGATACCGGATCTGAAATGTTTGAGAGAATTATTTATAGTAAAATTTCAGAAACACGACTTTGTATATTTTCTGTATAGAACTGAACATTTCAATGTAAAATCTTTAGATGTTTGCGAGAATTACATTTCTCTTTGTAGATACAGACTTAAATAATTTATTATTAACTAGCTTTCGCCCACGACTCCGTCCGCCTGGGATTAAAAAAACAAAGATAAGCTTATGTGTTGTTCCAGACTATCGTCTATAATTGTGCCAAATTTCATCGAGATCAGTTCTGCCGTTTAGGCTACAAACTGTAACAAACATCCATCTAAACTTTCGCATTTATAATATTAGTTAGATTCATCAAGTTTATGAATATGCTTTAATAACCCACACTAATATTGTAAAAAGGAAAGATTTGGTTGTTTGCATTAAATAGGCTCTGAAATTGAAAAGATTTCAAAAAATTCTTTGCTTATGAAAAAACTACATTATCATTGAGTAACATAGACTATATTTTACATTTTTAAACGACGGGGTCCAGATATACACTATTACATAAAAGTTCCTCAAAATTTGTCATAATAAAAGTAGCCTATAGATAAATTACCTTTCTAATGGTGAAAGATTTTTTAAAATCGACCCAGTAGTCTTTGCGTGAATCATAAACATACAAAAATCCAAAAACAGAAATCTTTCCTCTTTAAAATATTAGTATAGACAAACGTATATCGAAGAAATATGAGAAAACCTGGTGTTCTCGTACTTAAGATACAAGTCGCACAACTGCTGTGCGATTGTCGATTGTTTCGTAGCTAATTCAACTGTTTAGTTGCACAACTAAAAATCGAGTAGTGCATCTCCATATAAGCTTATAGGAATCAAAGCGAGACTAGACAGTTGTGCGATAATTTAGTGCGCACGCTCTTAGAAGATTGGAGTTGGGGCTACAGCAAGGTTTAAATCAACACGTAGCGAAACAAGAAAAAACATAAGACAATTTACGTCGCCATGAGATAAAAACTGGACAAGCCTTCGGTTGTGGTCGGCCAGGGTTGCCAACAGTAAAGTAAATAAATATATTTAAATAGTAAGTTATACTACAAAATATAAAATTTATACAATACGTAAAAACATTTGTTATAAAATCTATTAAATATATTTCTATATAGAATACACGAATACATCTAAAAAAATCGTGACATAGCGTGGGGCTTCATAAAATAAGGATATGTGTAATGCGTGAGAAAACCATTTCTTAA
This sequence comes from Papilio polytes, assembly GCF_000836215.1. Lineage (NCBI taxonomy): Eukaryota > Metazoa > Arthropoda > Insecta > Lepidoptera > Papilionidae > Papilio > Papilio polytes. The sequence goes on along the minus strand of NW_013527471.1, from coordinate 581,435 downwards.
GAAATTATTAGGGTATTTAAGTTTAGTAAATACGGAGTAACGGCATGACTTCGCTAAAAAAATCTAAGTTAAAAAATATTTCATTCGTGTGGCAGCCCTAATTGGATAGCAAAAAGCAAACAAAACGACAACATTCTTTAAATTCCTCGAGATTGCTTGCGTTTGTTTTAGAACAAAAACTAACTATTGCGCGCGACTTCGTCCGCGTGAAATTAAAAATATAAGTATGTGTTCTCCAGACTATGTTATGTATAGACCCGATTTTTACTTTTAGTTAATTTAACATTAAAACAGTGACTAACATATTTAATATAATAACTCTCTGGAATGTTCTAAAAAAGCACTTCAGATAAACAATGAAATCTAGTTGTTGGATTACTAAAAACGAGGGACCTAATTTGGTGCATAGTCCCGTGTTAAGACAATGCCAAATGTATTCTTTTAACTTCTACTAATCATGTAATATTTATTTTTATTTTCACTAACTATAACAAGTTAAAATCTCTATTGAGTCGTTTTAGTCAACAGGTTAGCACCGCAGACTAATTACGAAACGAGAGACCTCAAACGCCTTACGGTTTCCCACGATTATAATCTACAGCTGATTATGAAACGAAGCCAGAGTAATACTTCTTCGCTGCACACGTGTCTATGCGAATCACCTCATTCTCATTGGCCAAATTCACATTTAAACATGTAATCTTACTTAGTTATAAACATTTTTTTTTAAATTTAACAGTGGGCTTTGCAACGCAACAATAACGCCCTAGAAGTCTAAAACAACCAATACTCATTTATCTATTTTTTTCTTAAACACATGTCGGCCAACTTTAACACCATGTTGGCTTCGTCCGTAGACGGGTAAGCCAAGATAGTATTTACACCGACATTACATCCAAAAACCTTAAAATAATTAAACATAAAACGCTCGCTCAAAACAATCTCCAATTCTGAAAAACATTTTTCATGACAATGTTTCAGAAATGTAAGCAATACACAGCTTCTCAATCGTAATTTCAACTCAGAATATTTCGTCTTTACCTCGAAGACTTTAAGGGTAAGTAAATATTGAGTTTGTCGAGGCAATATAACCCTCAACAATTTCAAGTTGTCGTTTTTTTTCTACTGCATTTCATACCAGACTATTTAGTGCTAGCTGTCGCTCGCGACTTCACCCTATTTGAATTAAAAAAAATAGTAAAAAGATATCTTTTTTTAATGGTAAAATAATTTTTGAAATCGGCCAAGAAGTTTTTGAGTTATTTCAGTACATACAAAAATACAAATCTTTCCTCTTTATACTATTAAGTAGCATATATTGACGTCTTTCTCATGTACACTTGATCTGTAACTAAATTGTGTCTCTTGCGGGTATCTCTGCTAGTCACACTTTATTAACAGCCGTGAGGTATGTATATTTAGACCGGCTGCATTTCGCGTGAGTGGGTGAGCACAAAGGCCAGCGCTTAATCACAGACCTCGCCTACTTATGAATGAACTCTAAACTGGTTGCCGCACTCGGCGGGGCCATGAAATTGTAAATAAACAATGTCTGAGAATTAACGCATCGATTGGTCTTATAAGCCCAACATTAAGTTACTTGTGCATACAAGTCATTTCATTTTTTGATAGCAATTAAGTTTATGGAGGGGACGAGGAGGGAACAAACGCCACTGACACGTCTCATGGACATTTTACTGGCATGTGTGAACTCATTGTAGCAGCTGGCATGTCAGCTTACACCATTTAACTGGCATGTGTAACCTTATCTTTCAATATGTCATGTCCTTGCGATTTATTCTTACTAATATTCGCAATATGGTCATAATTCGACCAATAGAAGAGATTTATTTAAAAAACAGCTTTACATTCTCCACACTTTAATGTCAAAATTCACATTCAATTTACCTTAAAAGATTACAATTTTAAAGTATCAAGGTAATTCCACTAGCGGTACACAATGTTACTTTGGTCGTTCATAAGTCTATCGGACTATCGCTGTTTCCGTGGCCACACACGTACACATCCGCGCCCGCTAATCCGTCAGTGTCGGCGCCTGATGAATCACCCACTCGGAGCATTAGCGATCGTACCAACCAATACATCACCTACATTATAATACTGGATTGCTACTTGCTAACTTTCATATTATTATCTATACTAATATTATAAAGAGGAATGATTGTATTTTTGTATGTATTCGATACACATAAAAACTGCTGGGCTGATTTTATTCATACACTATTAGAAAGATAATTTATCTGTAACATTGGTTACATTATTTAATTTCACGAGGGCGAAGTCGCGCGCAACGGCTAGTTTCAAAACAAAATAAGTCAAAGTTATCTTATTTCTACGTACAAGTATAAATAACGCGAAATTAAACCTATACTTATATTATAAAGAGGAAAGATTTGTATTTTTGTACGTATTAATATAATTAAAAAACTATCTGGCCGATTTTAAAAATTCTGACATGATTAAAAAGCTAGTTTATTAGTGAGTAACATTATTTATTATTTTTTTTATTCCACGTTGCCGAAGTCACGAGTCACAGCGTTTATATAGCACTTTATGACTAAAATTCAATTACCTTTAAATATACCATAACCTTACTCCATTATACACAGTACGTAAAATATATTTTATTTACATCATTAATTTACCTTAGATAATACATAATTGACTTGTTACATTTAATTTAAACGCTACAAGAGCGTTATAATTGCTGCAGTAATCAAGTAAAACCGGTACAATGCGATTATTGACATTTTTCTTGTCTGTAGACTGCTTGTATATTGGATTCGATGGGTTCATCGTTCCGAGATAGTATCCACTGTGAAACATGTATATAGAAACATTTTCTTATATCCTTGAGAAGTGTAAAGGAGACGAAAATGTTAGTGTGATATTGGAAATCTTACTAATATTATTAACTAGCTGTTCCCATTCATCCATATAAAATTATGAAAAATTTATTTTATTGTTCACATTTGTCAAAATTACAAGACATAATTGCTTCCTTGATGTTGGCATCAACTTATGGTCTCTTTCCCATATTAGGGTTTTTATCCAAAATATTTACTCCTAAGCTTAACGGCGTGAAAATATATATATTTTAACAGTGGTAGTGCCCGCTTTAACACCTTAGCACGAATAGGCCGGC
>NW_013527471.1:575471-578166 GCF_000836215.1 Papilio polytes | reverse complement strand
AATATGCACAGGTAGGGGAAATATCCTCTTTATGTGCGTCTCCTCCTCCGTCGGATAAGGGTAGGCAACGCATCTGCACTTGCGATGTCTATGGGCAGCGGTCGCCTTGCCATTTTGGCGGATTGAGGTGGCCGCTTGCTCGTTTGCTACCTCATGTTATAAAAGAAATATATCCTAAAGCGTAACGTAAATTTATGGCTTTTTATTAAAAAGGGAGTTATTCTAAAATATGCTGTGATTGCTGACATCTTAGGCAACAAATAAGTGTGTGTTTACGCTTTATTATATTAGTATAGAAGTATAGATTATCAGTTGCGCACAGACGTGCGTCACTATAGAATGTACATATAAAAATTCAAGGAAGAACTTAACGCCTGAGCCATCAACGCTCTTACGCTTATTTTGTAGTGAATAATACAAAATTATAGCAACGGTCAAATAACGTTAAAAAAGAACAAATCAATATAATAAAAATAAAATCAATCATGCTGTCCATGTATCGCTCAAGCCACCCGTCAATTACTAGACATTGATAAATCCGATTTGGTTTAATGCTGCGATAACGCCCCAAGTCAGTTTCCATTGACGAAACATATACAAAGACATGTATAAATTTCGTCATTCATTTCATTCTCTTTACAATATATGCTCCCATGTGATGAACCCTTGGGTTCGCGCGGAAAATCAGCGCTGGGTATTTCAACTAGAAGCATCCAGCATTTATAGCTGAGCAAGGACCCAATCCGGTCAGCATCACAATGCTCATTTAAAATATTTATTTTGCATTTTATTTAATCCTTATTTTATATCAGAGGTTTTTTTTTATTTTTAAAAATTAATGGTCGCTTGACTGACCAAATATGCACCACGCCCACATCGTCCATCGATGAGAATCACACACAATCAATCACACACAACAAACACGATCCTCAGAAATGAGGAAACAATGCAGAGTGTTCGCGTATTGTAAATTCGATAATAACCCATAAATACTTTACGTTCTTAATACTCTAATTGTATCAAATCTCATGATCATCTTATTTTTTACTTAATTTTATAAATGCGAAAGTTTAGATGGATGTTTATTAAAGTTTATAAACTAAACTGAACGGATTTCGATGTTTAGCACAGACATCAAGTACAGTCAGGAAAAACACAGGCCACTTACTTTTGTTTTTTTTTTTAATTCCAGACGGTCACATGTTGAAAGCACACAGATGAATCTTGTTAACAAGTTAACAAACTGCAATTTGATAACAATTTATCCGGCGGATACGGATATGCGATTGTTGTGTACATATTCAATTTAACTGTAAATAATTACTTCAATATTATTTAAAAAACTTAAACGTCAGTTTGTCAAAAACTAACCATCTTATATATCTATACATATAATCGGAGTGTTTATTTGTATTAATAAAAAAAAATAGATTTTGTGAAGATGATTTGCGTCGTTAATAACGAAAATCGCTTTTAAAATTCTTTTGTCTGTCTGTCTGAGTCCTCAAGCCGCATTTGTTCCGGGTAATCTCCGAAACGACTGAGCCAATATCGACCGGACTTTTACTGAAGGGTAGCTGACATAGACGAGCATATTATAGGCTACTTTTTTTTTTAATTCCGCGCTGTCAAAATGGCGACCGGACCGCTATCTCTGGAACGGGTGGACCGAATTGGACGGGACTTTGGAAGGTAGCTAGTAAAAAGTAGATGCACGAGGGTATGTTACAGACGACCATTTTTTTTAATTCCACGCTATCGAAGTTTTCAGGCGACAGCTCGTTATTAAATAAAACTTATTGCCTGACAACAAAACGGTATTTACTTAATATATTCCTAATAGTTAACATACTTTTAAGTCAACGTTAATACAGGTGCGAGTAACACTTAGGTGTAAAAATTATTGTCGCCCATTATTGTTGCTAGGCTGATTATAGACATGATGTACACTATGTACAGTCAGCTGCACAAAAATGTAGACATTTACAAAGCTTTAGAATTTTGTATAAGTTAAAAAAACATTGTATAAATTTTACCTTGGAAGTATTCACACTGATAAGTTCATGCATAACATTTGATACCGCATATACAAATTTATAAATCTTTGTAACTAGATGCATGTTTATGTATCTGACTGTACAGTTAATTTACATACTGATTAGACAATTTCATACATCCTTACAAACATTTACACAAACATCTAATATTAGGTAACATGGGAAAATCCAAATCTGTTGCCATATAATATTGTCAAAGCATCTAAATGCGTAGTTTATTAGCTTTTGCCTGCAATATCATCCACAAGTAATTTAGAAAACTTAAAGAACCTATGTGTTTTTCAGACCGTATTCTAACATCTGTGACAAATTTCATTGAGATCCTTTAAAATGTTTTAACACCTTAAGCGCCATGTGTATCTTTTTGTCACACAGTGTCTTCAACACTGTGTATGTGACCTATTTCTCAAGCCATGTGTACCAAAATGTCACATGGATAAAAATGGCAAGGAGAAATGGGGGTGAAAAACATTATATGATATATTGTTTTTCACCCCCATTTTGACAGTAGTAGTGCCCGCTTTAACATCTTAGCATGAATGGGCCAGCACGCCCGGTGTAATACCACGACCACACAGAAGACAGGCATGAAATGGAAGCAATTCCGTGTTTCGTCTGATGAGTGTGGTGCCGGAGGC
>NW_013527471.1:509345-574445 GCF_000836215.1 Papilio polytes | reverse complement strand
GAATATGTTTCCTACCATAGAAACTTCTTATGACCGTTAAATAGTTATATGGCAACTTGTAACAAGTAATGTATTCCTGAAATAATTTGGCTGTAAATCATGTATCTCACACAGGTCAAGATTCAAACCATGTGTAAAGAATTAAACTAAAACATATAGAATGAAGATCTCTTTGTTTTAAAACATACCTTTTCTTTATTGTTTATGTAAGGATCTGAATACATTTTAAAAATGAAATTTTCCATTGTTTTAAATCATTCATTTCTCTAACATACATATTCTTATCTTTATTCCTTCTTTACACCTTGCTATGCATCTTACAATGCAATGCATGCATATGACCACATGCATTATTGTAAAATGAATACTTGCTAAGTTATAACTCTTTTGGTGATAACAAGATCTGTTAAGTGGGAAGGGAATTAAATTCTACAACAGAAGACATGTTCTTTAATATTACTAGCATTGAATACTGGATAAAGTAACAAAGGGATGTAGAGAAAGTACACTAACCCATTAACTTGAATAGAGCTGACTGTATAAACATTTTTATTTTCACATACCAACCACAGTATTCTCAACACAATGGAATTATGAAACATGTCTCAATGCTGTCATAACAATAAAAACCTTTCTTTATAAAAATAATGTGATTTCACTCAAACAATTGTATGTGAAAATGTTATATGCAAAGATAAATAACTGCATACTATGTTTTTGGGTAAATTTCCATTGGAAAAGTTTATTATCACAATGGAATGAGGTTAACATGAAACATTTATTGTCAAATGACTGCCCCCATTTTAATATAATTTTATGGCCTTGTCCTACTTAACTAATTCAAATGCGCCTTTTATCTGCATTTCCAAATTAATTACATAATTTTAACATTGTGTAAATTTTGAACAGGTACTTGCAACACTGATTGATGTTTATCCATAAACAAGCATTGTGAGTGTTTTATAATCCGCTGAACGTCTTCTATTTTATTTTTTGTTTGCCACAAAAGGCATTTTTATTATAAAACATGACTACAAAATACAAATCCGCAAAGACATACGGGACTGGATAATGTAACTTAGAAAACTTCGATGTTCAGTAAAAAAATTGTGTGATTAATGATTTTTAAGGTAAAGACAGCGAGTGAATCGAACAGCTGCTACGAGGCCCGAACGGCCCGGTACCGAACCGGCGCCTCGTTTCGCCACGCTACACCAAACTCCCCATATAGTCAAATAGGTTAACACGACTTACAAATCAGTTTTAGCTCGTCACATACTCTACTTCTTCATAAATACGAATCTAAAAATTTGTACTCACATGAAATGACCGGTATCATCCAACAACAAGCATCATATCAGCCCAGATAGGGCTGTCACTGCATAAATAATAATCACAACTCAACACAGAACATTTTAAATGACTTCTAACGCAATATTGCACATATAGATTTATAACCATCGAAAACTCATAACAGATTGCACGTAAACACTTACACTTCAGCCACGTAATATTTACAAAGTTATTATCACAGTATAAACTAAATATCACCGAACTAACGAATATCACTTTACAACTCGTCCTTGCATTCACATAAATTGGCAGCCATCTTGGGCTCGTGCGAATTAGTGAAAATATTGCCATTATAACTCGTTCTCCCCATATTATGGCTCAGAGTTTTAAAAGGTAACCAAAACATTAGCTGAATGAATAATAAAATTCACCAAATAACTAATAACATAAACGGAGAAGGAATTCAGTCCTGTTCTCCTTTTAAACAGTTAAAATATTTACTTTCAAATGTGCTAAATGAACATTAAAAGTTACTTAATTCAAATTGTATTGAAAGATAAAATAACATTAAATCCGTAATTATTTCCTTTGTTAGCTATTGAAAATATGAAATTGTATACTGAAAACTCATTTAACAAAATCTTATAACGTGTCATTTTTATATTTTTAGAGTGGCAACATACTAGTCTTGTCATAGACAATAAATATATTTTTTGATTTTCAAAATGACAAGACATTTCTGTCTATGTAATATGTCAAACAGACACAATCAAGAAAGGAGTAAAAAAATTAATAAAAGCGATAATTTTTTGTGCTGTAATTCTATATGCTATGATAGTATTATTTTTTTTCAATTAAATGTTTAAATCAGAGTTAGAGAGTTTAATACTTTACGGTAATGGCAAGACAGATGTCAATGCTGCCAATATAATCGCAAAAAAAAAGTTGACGCGCCTTACGAAAAGAAGCAATACTGCATGTTTTTTTTATTGAATAACACTTTGTTTAGATCTTGTTATTTAAATTATTAGGGCACAAACAATCTCAGAATTCCTAATGTTCTATCTTTGTAAATTTCCATCGAGTTATTTAGCAAATACAATACACAAATATTTACTGTGAATTACTTATTGACGGAGTACTTCAAATTTAATAGTCAGAAGAACTATTGTTTTATAACTGTCCAACATTTTTTTTACTTATAAGTCATATTTTTAAACTAAAACTTTGTAGTAAAGCCTAACTAAGATGTAAATGTCATGGCTGTGACGCTGGAATCGCCATCATTACATCACTTTCATGATCAAAGGGATTTTTTCAAATTTTTCCGCAACAGTCGAGGGATTTTATATCCCTGGTCTTCTTACCTTCTTACCTTACTAATTCTTATTATACAGTCAAACAAGATTAATCATGTTTTGGTGTAAATAAAACAACACATTCATAGTTTATTATGTTTATTTTTTCTTAAAGAACTTATAGACCATGGGTCTTACAATTAAAATTAGTTCTAACGTAAAAGTTAGCGTTATCCAAAATATACAATATCTTTAATAATATTAAAATGCACATTTCATTTATCTTACAAAGATTTTTTATTTTTGGTTTTCAGATTTTTAATAATCATGTTTGTTAAGTGGCACAAAAGCCATTTGTTAGTGTTAACAAAATCATATAAAAATTAACGCCTTCTAAAACGAAGGAAGAAATTCTTATTTAATTAACTTAGATTTATTGATTTTTTACTCTAAGATAAGTACCAATATATTTGTTGTTAAATATTGGAATGGCCCTGGCAACACTCCATTGGACAAAAAGTAAAAAAATGCAAAAACGAAGTCAACATTTTTGACTAGACAAACAATCACACACACATTTTACGAGTTTCACTGGTCACTTACGGAGTCAATTTAATTCTCCCACTCATTTAATTGTTCTAACTTAAATGAATGCGTTCTTAATACCATAGACACAATTTCAACGTCAAACTGTCAACTTTGACAGCTGTCACGCGAGCTCAATGGCGGGGCGTTGTATCCAAAAACGATATTTCGTATTCGTTTTGCCGTTTCATAGTCGAGTCTTCGATTTGAGATATATCTATCATTTTATTATAACTCCGGGACTTTTCTGATATTCAACCGGCAGGAATATGTGCATTAACTTCTCTATTTCGCAGCGACACAGCGGGCAACGATCGCATCTGTGAATGGAAGATTTTTATTATTAAAAATGTAATAAAGCGTTAAAATATTGTCTTTTATTATTAACTAGCTGTACCCGTGCGGTTTCGCTTGATTTATAAAACGTAGATGAATGTTTGAGAGTAGTCCCAGTGGTAGAGAAGGTAAGGAGTAAAAGGTTAGCATGGGGGCATGTTATGAAGGAAGGATGAATCGCATAACAAGGAGAACGTTAGTTATGAGTGTGGTACACCGGTAGAGGGAGACATAGAAAGAGATGGATTGTGTGAAAGGTGACATGATGAAGGTAGTGATGACTGAGATGACGTATGATAGAGTTTTTTGGAGGACAAAAACCTGTTGCACCCCTTGTAGGATAAAGTAGGGGAGATGATAATGTAGGGGCTGTTCCCATGCGACTTTATCCGCATAAAATTATAAAAATTTCATTTTATTGTCCACATTTGTCAAATTATCAATTGTGTCAAAATGACATGACATGATGTCATACCATGGCAACCTTGCTTCCTTGATGTTAGCAATAACTTATGGTCTATTTCCCACATTAGGGTTTTTATCCAAAATATTTACCCTCTAAGTTTAATATCGATAAAATATATATCCTAAAGCGTGACGCAAGTGTAGGGCTTTTTTAAAAAGAAATATTCAAAAATATGCTGTAATTGCAGACATCTTAGGCAACAAAGAAGTGTGTGTTTACACTTTATATTAGTATAGAAGTCCAGATATATTACCTTGGTGCGCAGTTCTGGCAACACACAACGTGTCTGCAAGGCAGCAGTAGCGTGTCAATGGCGGCGTCCATGCACACGCGACACGCCAGCGCCTCGCCCGCGTTGCCGCTGCTGCTGCTGCGAGAGCGCGGCCGGGCGTCCTAAACACAAATGTTTATTATTCTTACTATTATTCCATATATCTTTATTTCTTATTCTCTATATAATACATTTTACAAGAATATAAAAATAAAATAAAATACATTATATAAAAAATAGAGCACGACCGGCTGCGGAATCCGATGACTCAAGCAACCAGTGGTCAGGGCTGCAGAGACAGGAACCTTCTCACTAGTCGTGCGGTTTCTAAAATAACCGCCTTTTGAATCGGGCCCTTAATCCAACTGTCTAGCGAGAGCTTCTTGAGGTGTTGGTCGAAGCTTTTCGCTATCAGCCCGTGTACCGAAACGACTATCGGAATAATGGTAATCGATTTCATACGCCACATGGCGGTAATCTCGTGAGCCAAATCCAAATATTTTAATAGTTTTTCATTTTCGGCTTTCACGAGATTCTCGTCATGTGGGATAGTGACATCGACTAACATTACACAACTCTTACTATTATTAATGCGAAAGTTTAGATGGATGTTTGTTAGAGTTTGTAGCCTAAACTTGTGAACGAATTTTGATTAAATATGGTATAGATGTAGAGGATTGTCTGTAAAAACACATAGGCTATTGTTTTTTTTATAATTCTAAGCGGAAGGAGTCGCGGGCGAAAGCTAGTATATTAATAAGTACATAGGTGTAGTAAACGTTGGAAGTGACATAATCGTCAAAAACTAATTACATATAAGATTTCGCTCGCGACTCCGGCCGAATGGAATTTAAAAAAAAAAACAAAATTATAGCCTATGTATTCTTCCAGATTTCGTCTAGATCAACAAACTTCCAAACATTCGCATTTATAATATTACTAAGATATCTTATTAATCTTATTTCCTTATCATACTAATATTATAAATGCGAAAGTTTAGATGGATGTTTGTTACAGTTTGTAGCTAAACTGCTAAATGGATCTCGAAGAAGTCAAGATGTAGAGGATAGTGTGGAAGAAAACATGGACTACTTAAGTTTTTTAATTCCACGCGGGCATTATGTACAAATGAATGAAACATTGGACTTGTCCAATTTATAAGCTTAATATATTATTCTAATTATTTTCACCACAATACTGTTTTAAAGAAAAATTGCTCTTAAAACCAACCATAAAATCAATCTTCTGATAGCCGCATTATAACTGCTTACCTCATATTGACTGCCGGATCTACGTCTCGTGCGTGGTTCATGTGCGTATGCGTGCGTGTGCGCGGCGCGGCGAGCGCGGTCGTGTACCTCGCGACACGTGCGTCTAATATCGAATACGTAACGACGGCCCAGTGTTGACGAATCGTTGAATATAGACGCTATTGTGCCCTGGAAAATATCCTTAGTTATAGACAGTTTCAAATGGGACATTTTTAACAAGAAAATATTCCTATTGCCTTTTCTGACTCAACTATCTAACTGTTTAGTCTCGCTATGATTCTTATAAGCCTGCACTGCAAGAGGTGCACTACTCGTATTTATGCAACTAAACAGTTGAATTGAATACAAAACAATCGACAATCGCACCACAGTTGTGCGATAGTTTAGTCAAAAGTGTCCGTTTTAATATATTATTGATATATGATTGGCATTGATGTATTCTAATTGGTTTCTAAATGTGGAGGTCTCTAGGGTATAGGGAAGACCCTCTAGAGGTGAAAATAAAATAATTATATAAATCAATCAAAAATACTAAGGTTCCTATTATACCTAAAGACTTTTTTTTATAACATAAGGTGGCAAACGAGCAAGCGGCTACCTGAAACCGCCAAAATGGCGAAGCTACTGCCCATAGACATCCGGAATTGCAGATGCGTTGCCTACCCTTATACGACGGAGGAGGACACGCACATAAAGATGATATTTTCCCTTCCTATGCATCTCCTCCGCCGTCAAATCCGCTTCCTCTTCCCAACCTCTTCTTATAAGAAAAGGGTGATAAAGAGAAAGGTACTTAAATTAAGACTGAATTAAGGACTGAAGATATTCCAAAAATACTTGTCAGTTTTTTTTATTAGTGTATTATTTTATTGATTAAAAATATACACCTTGTTCATTCCCCCCTCTTCATGGCAATGTTACATTTAACATAACACAATTTAATTTCTGGCCTTATTTTACCTTAATTTCGTAGTAAATGTCGAATTTAAAATAAAAACACCACATACACTTAGCTATTTACAAATTTTATTCGTATTCGAATGACCGCTGGAGAGGACAAACAACTACGTATCGAAAACTGTCTTCGATAAATCGATTAATAAATCAGAGAACGTCTCTAAATACATATTTATGGAGACAAAATAAATAAAATCCAATCGTTATTGTTACATGTCACCTATCGTTTGTGAACTACAATTTACCAGTCCAGTCATGTACTTACTGGACATCAACAAAACTGTTATTTATTTGGAATTCTAGATAGTTTTGAAACTGTCCAAGTAACGTGTAATATTTATTTTTGACAAAAACATCAATTTACATATACTGTTTTAATAGACTAAATAAATAATGAGATTTTTTATCTAGGCAGAATTTGATTTTACTAATTTAACAACCAGTCGGTGACATGCGAAAAAACATAACGATAAACACACCTCCTTATGAATAAAAGATGAACCGGGCCACAAGAAGTCTAAAGTGCGCAGTCTTCGAGTATAATGTGTTTGTTCGTTTGCAAGTTTTGTTTTACACATATATTTTCAATTCAACGAAATACATTGAAATTAAAGATAATTAAATCATTACTCATACTTAGCGGTGGCTTATGGCAAATGTTTAAAAATAATTATGAGCCATAGACAAGATAAATTTAGAATTAATTCCTCTTTCGTAATTAAAATAATTTGGCAAAACGCCAAGTAATTCTGTAAAGTAACAAGTTTATGTAACCTATTGTTCTTATAAAAGCATAATAAACAAAGAAAATATTCCAAATTTTAACGACCCATGAATTCTGAGAAATAACAACTTTACATATGTTGGTAACGAAATTAATTTAGACAACTAAAATACTTTTGAATTAGGCAATTGTATTTGAAATGTAATTCCATTTGAATTTAAACATCTTTGTCTCTATTTTTGTCATAGAGTATGAAAGAGATGGGAACATTTGCAATAGTATGTCAAAGAATAACTATAGTCTATGGTCGTACCTTGAGATCCCTGATGAACTGCTCTGTGACGTCACTGCGTACTGTTTCGCAGCAGTAGAAGGCGTGTTTCTCTGTAACAGCACGGTATAACGCCGCCGCCTGCCCTGAGGTCGCCATCTTCACGTGTAAAGTCGCCTCATGACCCTCGCCCGTGACGTAAGTCATTTGGAACAGCCGACGTAATGGTTGTGCACGGTGGATTGACGTATATGGGATGCTGGAAAGAGATGAAAAGAGTTTTGTATATCTGCTTTTATGACAGTTTTTCTAAAGTATGCAAGCGAAACCCAATATAAAGAAACAATATGGTTAAATTATCCATAGTTGTTAGGAATCAAACGTTATATCTATACTATTATAATAAAGCGCAAACACACACTACTTCGTAGCGTAGGATGTCAGCAATCACAGCATATTTTTGAATAATTCTTCCTATAATAAAAACCCTTACACTTACGACACGCTTTAGGATATATATTTTCACGCTATTAAACTTAGGGGGTAAATAAATTAGAAAATCCTAATGTGGGAAAGGGACCATAAACTACAAGCTGCCAGCATTAAGAAAGCAAGGTTATTGGTAACGATAGTTTTTGACATTTGCAATTGAGAATTTGACAAATGTAAACCATAAAGTTTTTATAATTTCATGCGGATGAAGCCGCACGGCAACAGCTAGTTCTGAATAAGAATTATTTAGTACTAGCTTTCGACCGTAACTCCGTCCGCGCGAAATAAAGAAAAAACAAAAGCAAGTAGCCTATGTGTTCTTCCAGACTATCCTCTACTTCTATGCCAAATTTCATCGAGATCCGTTCAGCCGTTTAGGCTACAAACTCTAACAAACATCCATCCATCCATCCATAACGTTAGTAAGAAAAATAACATTCAATCTTGTAGTAATAGACAATCATCATCTCCCCTGCCTTATCCTACTCCCGTAGGGTCGGCGCACCGGGTTTTCGTCCTCCAAAGCACTCTATCATCCGTCATCTCAGTCATCACTCCCTTCTTGATCATGTCACCTTTCACGCAATACATCCATCTCTTTCTAGGTCTACATCTACCGGTGTACCTCCTCCACATTCATAACTATAGAATAGACAATCTAATTATTATTCTATTATACATGTAAACAATATAATTTATATATTTTTTAATTCTCTTTGTTCGAGTATTGAATTTATGTTTGAATTATAATGTTTGCTTTGTTCGTAACACGATTCTTTATCGTGTTTGTGAAGTCTGTTCTGGCAAAACTATATTTACGTATGATAAGATACCATTGTTTTTCGCATTTAAACTAGATTATGCGACCCGGATGAGTTTTAAAAATGTGGTGTCGGTTTAAATTGTAACAATAGTATTTTCTTTTATTTTTGTTAAATCTATGGAAATATCGTATCCAATATGGATTCAAATTCTTCGAGACAGTACTAAAAAGTACAAATACAATAAGCGAATTCAATAGATTAAAACTTGGTATGAAAAATATCAACACAATAGAAGTGAAACTTCCTTATATAACATTTGTGCGTTGAGTTTACCAACAAATTATATGCCCTTAATATACTTTGTTAATATTCTTAGGGCTAGTCAATGAATTCGTATTTCTATTTAAAACGGTATTTTAGTATTTCACACAATTACTTTGGATTTTAATAGCGTGATTGGTAACAAAAACAACGCCATCTATCGGCAAGAATCTTACCTTTGTTTTTCTACACCAATGTCCTGGTCGCCGTTGCAGGCGGGGCGGTACACGACAATGCCGTGTGGGCCGACGCCGACGCATGTACTCAGCCGACACCCGCAACCCCCCACATTCTGTCCCGAAGTCAAGCAACCGACCGTCCCTCCCCCGTCTATCTCCTGTTCATCCCTCGCTCTAGGCTCTTCTACTTGCTGTCTATGATACAGTAAGTGGCTGTAGAGGTTGTGAGCGTTGTTACTCTGAGTAACCGGCTTGCAGAAGAATAATTCTTCACCAAACGACTCGAGTTTCGATATCTCTTTCAGTAGTCTGTACTCCGCTTGGGATGCCCTCATGCCCGCTATCTCACAATGGTATTCTATAATCTTTTCCATATGATCTTCAGGTTTAACGCCTTGAGGTCCAATCTTGTCGCATTCTTCATAGATATGTGTGGGAGGCAGATCTACATCGCAATCGCCAGTTTCTGCTTGGGCTATATACGCGATTATACGTCGTGCGACTTCTTGATCAGCGACTACTAGTCTGCCTTCAATAAGGTCTAGTTTCGCGTGTAAAAAGTGTTGATGTCGCGTCGGTTCATTGATAAGGAGATGTGGTGGTACCCAGAACTTGACGCGAAGCTCTAGACGACCGCCGGGGATACGGTGAGGGTCTAGTGGGTTGCGCAAGTTCAGCCATCTTCCAGGACCTGAGCCATGGCATACGCGTAGTCCGAAGTAATCAGACTCGGCGCCGATTTCCAGTTTCTCGCATACCTGGAATAGAAATAATGGAGTGGTCAATAAAATATTTAATACATGTCAATATTACACGACATGTCAGATTTGCAATTGAATTTTTTGACAAATATGAACAATTAAATGAAACGAATTATTTATAATTATGTGCAGATGAAGTCGCATGGAAACAGCTAGTTAAAAAATAAAAAACAAACCAATGGTACTAGATTTATTCAAAAACATTCTTCTATTCCGTTTAATATTTACTACACTCGTAACATCAAATTACTAATCTAAAATGTATTATACTGCAGAGAAATAATTATATTATGTGTAATTTAACAGTTGTTGAGAAAGCGTTTCAATGTCTCACAATCTATCATTATGTATTTACAGATTTATTTCGTATCGCTATATTATAATTAGAAACTGGTTATAAATACTATTATAATGAAAAGTCGCGACGAATTAGGTTAGCAAATTTTTTAACACGGATATAAAATTATTGTATACTAAGCATACGTACCATGAAATAAAAAAAAAACATCTACTAGCTGTTGCTTGCTACTTTGCTCGAAAAATTAAATTAGCCTGTTACCCACAGATAAATTACCTTGTTAACGGTAAAAGATTTTTTTAAATCGGCCCAGTAGTTTTCTAGTTATTGCAATACATTCAAAGATATAAATCATTCCTCTTTAATTTATAAGTATAGATGAGAAATCTTGTATGTTTGGTTAAATGTTTATTAAAAGATATCTCTTAAAAGGTTGGACGGATCTTCGTGAATTTTTTCACAGATGTAGAACATCTGAAAGAACACAGAGTACTAAATATTTTTTTAATTCCGCACGGTCGAAGTCGCGTGTAAAACTAATGTATTAATGTACTTAAGAAATGTCACATTAATTATTTCAATAAATACGTTTCAATTAACAATGGAATTGGTCTTATCTTAAAGATGTTTGTGATAATAGTAATAACATTATTATAAAGGGGAAAACAAATGATGAATCCAACAATCACGTAAGGATTGTATGTTGAGATATATTTTCAAATAGTAAATTAGTTATAAGAAATTACTCGGTATTAGATTATTTAGTTTATTTAAGCAGAATAATTAAGAGACGGAGACGCATAGGAAGTGGAAATATCCTCTTTATGTGCGTCTCCGTCGATTAAGGGTAAGCAACGCATACGCAATTGTGCGGATGTTTATGTTTCATGTGGTCGGTTGCTCGTTTGGCACCTTATATTATAAAAACAAATGTACTTTCTATTATCCGATGGGACTGACGATTAACATGAGAGAGAGAAAGAGAGAGATATGATAATAATCTGGCGCCCCTTCCACCTTTGACTAAACTGTCGCACAACTATTTAGTCTCGCGTTGATTCCTATGAGCTTATGGAGGTGTACTACTCGATTTTTAGTTGTGCAAAATAGTTGAATTGTCTGCGAAACATTTGACAATCGTACAACAGTTGTCAAAGATGTGCCCGCTCTTATGTATGGTGTATGGTACCTAGTAGACATATAGTCAAGTTACTCTATCAAGTAGCAGCATATTCAGTTCTGTTTACTTAAATATAAACAAGTCCAGTACGACCTTGTAACCTTAGACGGGCATTGATATTTTATCTCTACGTTCGTAGTAAATATACTGCAATATGATATCGCACAACATTGTTGAACATGTTTATAATGCTATGCAAACTTTACAGCGGCTCGGAATTTTAACGATTTAAATTACGAAAATAACTCGGTATCTGAAGTTTCCATTTATTTTATCGTTACCTAGTTATTGGTGTTAATTTATTTTTTGTGACTGAATGGCTACTGTTTGCCTTGAAGAGGCATTTACAGATTGACCGGGCTTGAGGTGGCCGAGCGCAGATGGCGCTTAGCATAAACCTCGATTGGTGTTAAGTCCACCTAAGTTTCAATGGAGTAAAACTCAAGTTAGGTAGTTCGGAAAGGAATTTCACGAAGTTTTCGAACCATAAACTAACAAACGGTTAAATATAGTTGGGA
Source organism: Papilio polytes (assembly GCF_000836215.1). Classification (NCBI taxonomy): domain Eukaryota; kingdom Metazoa; phylum Arthropoda; class Insecta; order Lepidoptera; family Papilionidae; genus Papilio; species Papilio polytes. The sequence continues at coordinate 562,460 of NW_013527471.1, read as the reverse complement.
CACCGGCTGTAAGAAATATAACTAAAGAACATTTACAGTAGCATATTAAATACTAGCACTTGTAAATCCGGTCGAGTAAAAACATTTACTCAAGTCGACCAAACAAACGGTGCAACTGATGACATAATAAACCTAACATTATTATACTCTATGTCAAGGGGATAGAGTTCAATTTAACGTTAATGTCAGGAGCACGCTCACCTCTCGTGACTACCAACTCATTGTAAAGCAATTAACAACATTATATTGCTATTAAAATATACGTATAGAGTTCTAACGCAATAATTATTTTTATTTACAGGTATAACACATATTTACTACGTCACATATATTTTTATTTTATTCTGTAATGTAAACAAGTGTAAATATAAACGAACTTAGTAGAAGAATTCTTGCATAAATGTTGCCAAAAAAACTACTGATTACAGCCACTCCATTGACAAAGACAAATGATATAAAACGAAATCGTTGTAATATGCACACTTCTAAGCGTCTTTCTGAACTAACAGCTTAAAAGTAGCCTGCGGTTATAAATGACTAGTTGTTGCTCGCGATTTCACCCGTGTGAAATTAAAAAATACAGCCTATGTGACTCCCTGATAACGTAGCTATTAATGGTGAAAGAATTTTTCAAATCGGCCAAGTACTTTTTGAGTTATTTCAATACATACAAAAATACAAATGTTTTCTCTTAAAAATTAGTATAAACTACCAAAAGTTATACAACATGTTGTACCAAATTGCGAGCCGGTATAAATTTTGGATAACACAATACATCGTCTTGACCTATTCCCTCAGGATAGGCAGAGTACTTCTCTTCCATATACCTACATATATCAGTCCTTACGCATATACTATTGGCGCCACACTTGCTAAACGATTATAATAACAAGCAGTCGACCTTGTAGAACGTCGCGGATAATGTAAATAATTCATTTGTTTCTGCATTGTTCATGCGTTTGTTGCGTTTAAACATGCGTCCACTGCATGGTCCTTGCGGTTAGGAATGGAAAAGACCCGTTATAGTGCCAAATAAAAATACAGAAACATTCTCAATTCTAAATACACGGTTAGTTATTTAAATGCAGACTAAATCCCTTAATACTTATAGCTACATTACGATTCAAACTTTATCGCGGCTCAAAATAACGACGGACATGCGTTTAATTAGATGCGTCTTCTTCTATCCGCATTGGAAACTGACTTGTTCAAGCGTGTGCTCGCATCTAACCACGAACAACAATTAATTTTGAATTCTCTAATACATTCAAGGGCTTTACAAGGTTAAGTATTTCTAGAAGTCGCAGCGGTCATTTAATCGTCCAAATACGTAGCAAAATGCAAAGCAAAAAAAAAATAATTTGACGTGCAGTTCGAAATTCGAATTTAATTTGTGACGGCAAAAAATGGCGTCCATCTCACGAACCGCTTATACTTTGGTTCCAAGAATTTCCTTGACGTAATAACGATTAAGTAGTGTAAAAACACTCTTGACCATATAAAGGTGTGAGGAAAGAAATGATATCTTGTAGTTTGCTAATGTAAAAAATCGTACGACATTGATTTTGTCTGTAAATGTAATTATAAATTTTGTGTTATCTACCATGGGCCCTGTGGCGCAACGGATAACGCGTCTGACTACGGATCAGAAGATTCCAGGTTCGAATCCTGGCAGGGTCGCTATCTCACTTTTTTTATTTATTTCGTCAAAATTTAAAAACAAATAAAAAATGAAATACAATGCTATTTATTTTAATATCAATGTGAAACAATATTTTAATAAAGAGTAAATTATAAAAACACCTGCAACTGAAACATTTTTCTTATCTTTTGAAAAGTATTCAAACAACACATATAAATATATGCTTTAAATACAAACCTGTAAACAAAGGATTTAAAAGCATATCATATTTTCGTGTTATTACAATCATTATTTTTAATATATCGTAATGTTTATTACAAAAACTGCATCCTTATCATAAAAAGTACATCGTGACCGATTTGACCCTCACGTTTGACATTGCGGACATTTGCAATGGACAATGTTATTTAGTGGTTATTATTTGTAATTTAATATTGAAGAATGATTCCTATTCGACATAAATAGTTATATCTCTCGAGACTAAGGGCCAAATAATGAAACAAATCTTAAATAATTCGCTTCGGAAGCGACGCTTTTAAACTGATAGACGGTTAAATTTGTAAGGATTTTGGAGTTACACTTAAATTTTAAATGAAAAAAAAGAAAATGGCGTTTCAATATTCGGCCGTAAGTTTACTCCTACGTAAATAATCGTATCTCAAAATTAATATAATTATAATAATGTTTATGAAAATAAGTTGATTTGTTTTAATTCTTGATTTCCTTTGTCTATCATATGTTATTTTTGGACATACGATTGTTTACTTAGGAGCTACTACTAGCTAGCTACATTTATGAACAAAGCATTAATAATTTAAAACAATAGTACGTAAGATCGAAATATTATTTTCCTTTACAAAAACACTAAAAATAATAGAATTGTAAATATAGTAAATTGACAACCCTAGAATTACAAGCTTGCAGTTCAATGACCGAGAAGTGTTCCTTACGACTGGTCCAATGGGAACCGCGATAAACCGGGATGCACGTAATGAATAAATGATTACCGGTAATATGCTTGATAAGTACAAGAGAAAAACATAAATAGCAATACTTTCTTCCTGAGATGTTATTTAGATAGACGTCTCGCACTATATGTTTGCAAGAAAATCTCATTTGAAGTTGCAATTTCCCCGTACGTTCGAGTTCGAGTAACGTAATGTTCTTATGATTAGATTTTAATGCACTCTAAGAAATGTCTTAACATTTCGTTTATAGAAAATACTATTTTAAGAACAAAATGCATTTTTGCATGAAAATTTATGTAGTAGATACGCGTATTTATTAAAAACTAAACTACATTTAGCATAAATTGAAGATTTTTCCCCATTTATTTTGAAATGCAACTCCATTAACCTAAATTAAACGTCTAAAAACAAAAACACAAAGACGGCGCCCACTGAATCCAAGAGCGTCCTTCCACCATGTTTGCTACACATCCCGCTCTAACACATAACCGTGTCTCGCTCACTCTTACGTATCACGCACAAGACGCGTGCGCACTCCGGTCGATCTGATCCGAAGTAGAATCTAGTTGTTTGTAAATAAAGTCGACCAGTTGTACGATTGATCGTTAAACTAGTCTCGTGTTCTAAATAAGAAGTGACTGCCAAATTCATAGCTTGGCGTTTCTATATCCGTTGTTGAGGTGCAGTATACAGTCTAAACATAAAGATTTTTATAAATATGTATGACGTAACACATTAACACTTCGCTTTTATTTATTTTTGTTAATGTATTTGCTGATTGACCATTTATTTAGCTAACATTTTTATGACTTGAGATGTACGAATCGAACAGCAATTTTAAAATAATTCAATTCTTCTAAGTACCTGCCTTACGTTAATAGTTAGATACAATTGTAAGTCTGTCCGACCAAATTGCAAATAGTGTAATAACAATCCAGTGTGCAAAATATGTGATGGAATCGGATTGTGTTCCCTTACCTGACAGTGTCATTTTTAAGCTAACTGAGCCTTTATCTGCCAGTGGGACAGGCCCTAAGTCTAAAATTAAGACATTATAAAGTAATAAAATGTCCATTTCTAATAGTAGATTTAAATATAACTGTTACTTAGATCCTGGAGGACCGTGGCCAGAGATAGGCCGCAATGGAAGAAATTGCTGGATCAAGCCAAGGCACATTAAGGGCTGTAGAGCTATAGAAGACGTTACTTAGATCCATAATGTCGGTTAACTTTTTTTTTTCAATCATAGGTGTACAAAACTTAGCACGTTACGTACTCACCTCTGCAATACCGATATTAAAATACAAAGACGTGTAAAGGAAACGCTGTGAATTGCATTACAATTTAATTGGTAACTTGTTGACATCTATGTAGATAGCGATAAGGTTCAAATTACTTATCAGTTTTTGTCAAAACAATCAGAAATGAGGACAAGCAACAATGTAGTGTTTGAGGGTTAACGTACTCCGAAAATATGTCGACGTCTCCCGCCACTTTCACTTCAATTTCTACCAAAACACTGCGTTTATTTCGAATTTCTTTACGCTCTAGATTAGACTGTACTAAACAAAATCTTACTAATATTATAAATGCGGTTTAGATGTTTGTTAGAGTTTATCACCTAAACTGCTGAACGGATCTCGATCAAAGGCATAGTAGAGAAGTCTGGAATAACACATAGGTTATTTTTTTTTTAATTCCTCGATAACGAAAGCTAGTAGTGTAAGCAAATATACATCGTTGATATCCCAAACCTTTACGACGGAATCCACTATAATGATTATCTGTACTTACCTGTAACAAAAAGCATGTAAATTAAATATTATATTTCAAAAAAATTACTAACAAGTATAATACAAACACTTATGCGTGAATCTGAAGTTAGGAAAGTATATGACGGAGTGAGCGAGACAAACGCTTGAATGTATAGTTAAGAAAGAAATAGAATATGTTTCTCGCTTCCCGCTTATTGTGTGCATATACCAACTTCTATAATAAACTTTGACATGAACATTACAAGGTGGGGGACCTTTTATCCATTCTGATAACTTTGTGGGTTGAGGTGAAGGAATCGATTACGCTTATACAATGTGATGTAATCAATCGAGTTGATAGGTCATGTTCTATAAGGCCTGTTGGACTTATCTTAAGACTTCAAGACATCTTGGGACATTATTAACTTAAATTAAAAAAAATAGTAGATGACTTAAGATGTGGTGTCTGTTTCATTACCAAAATTATTTCTACCAATGGATTTTTATGCATATTACAAATTACAAATAAAATGACAATCTTAACCGCAAAATGTATGGCAAATTAGGTCGCCGTAAGGTGTAATAACAAAATTAACATATTTAAATTCAATTTGCGAGGACGCATTAGAATGCGAACATAAACTTTGGCTTGGGCATTGTTTAAAAAGTATTAAGTCAACACCCAGAACCGGAAGGACCCTTCAGAATATTGGTGTTTAACTTCCGCCTTCACTCGCGGAAATACACCCTCATTACATTTTACCTTTAAAGTAATTTAGTGCGAAATTAAAAAAAAAACTATTTGATTGTATTTTATCACTACGTTAGCACTAAGCTAAATTACCAGACAAAATAAATGTACAATCGCGGTAATTCGCGATGTTCCACTTAGAGAAAACCTGGGTTGTTCGTTACGAAAACTCCGCCTCTTACAAATAAACAAATACCAATTAGAATGGATGGATGGATGAATGTTTGTGGCCTAAACGGCTGAACGGATTTTTATAAAATTTGGTATAGATGTAGAAGATAGTCTGTAAGAACACATGGGCTACGCTATTTTTTTTAAATATACAGACGTAGTCGTGGGCGAAAGCTAGTGTTTATAAGACGAACACCGCGGTTTAACGCGACTGTATTGTGTGAACTATCACGTCATGTTCAAATTAACACAATTAGATTTATAAGATGAAGTCTTGAGAAATATTTACTTAGTCTGTTGACTCCGTGATAAGATCAAGCATGATCAAAATCAACAGAACATGATAATAATCTAAGCACACGTGTTAGATTAAATATCGTAGGAAACAAAATAATTTTTATTTAATTAAAATGTAAATGGTAGACCACCGGAAAATAGTAGTGTAGTTACATTGTAAAATTATGATTATCCATTGTAATAAATGTATTATTAAAAACTAGCTGTTCCCGTGCGACTTCATCCGCCTAAAATTATAAAAGTTTTATTTTGTTGTTTAATGTGTCAAATTATCAATTGCAAATGTCAAAATGACATGACATTATGACAAACCATGGTAACTTTGCTTCATTGATGTTGGCAGCAACTTATGGTCTCTTTCCCACATTAGGGTTTTTATCCAAAATTAACACCCTTAGTTTAACGGCGTGAAATATATAGCCTAAAGCGTGACGTAAGTGTAGAGCTTTTTATTAAAAATAGAATTATTCAAAAATAAGCTGTGATTGCTGACATCTTAGGCAACAAAGAAGTGTGTGTTTACGCTTTATTACAATAGTATAGATTTAAATCTGAAGTTGGGTAAGTATACGATGGAGTGAGTAAGACAAATGCTGAACGTATAGTTAAGAAAGAGATAGAATATATTTCTCGCCTCCCGCTTAAGAATTTTAGACAGTTGAAAATGTTTACAGTTTTAATAAATTTAATTATTTTAAAAACAAATGTTAAATTGATGTCGCATTTGAATAGCGAAATTTTACCTTTTAACAATACATTTATTGCGCAGAAATTCCATACAATTCTCTACGCTTTACGTTTCATTATTTAGTTTAGAATATAATATATAATGTTCACAATAACATGTTTACGGAAAACATTTGCGCAATTAATGACTATTTCTAAATGCAATAAAGTTGTCCTGTGATTAATAATAGACGAATCACGTATACTGGCTATCATACTAATATTATAAATGCGAAAGTTAGGATGGATGAATGTTTGTTATCTAAAAAGTTTAACGGCTCTTGATTTTTGTCACAGATTCAAAACATAATTTGGAAGAACACGTAGACTACTTCTTTTTCTTCTTAAAGTGCCTCTCTGGCTAGCGAAGGTTGGCGGTGAGCTCTCCCAATTTGACCTTAGACCATAGGACTACTAACTACGTTTTTTATTAAATTCCGCGCAGAAGTCGCGGGCAAAAACTAGTGTTTACATAATTTTTCATCGATAATTTATAACAGAAAACTGACTTTTCAATGAAAAGATCTAACGGATCTTCATAGGTATAATTTTGAGAAAAATGGTCAAGTAAATAATTAGGTAAACAATAGTTTTTATTTTATGATATACAAAAACCTAGATGGTGTTAATAAGACGTATGCAAATTTAATTACTCTATTGTTAATTTTTTTATTTTTGCGATTTTTTTTATCTTGTCACGTGCGTGACCACGACTTTAATTACAATGTAAATTTATTGTGTGAATATTTTACTGTTATTAAAAAAAACTGTTTATGTTAAAAAAAAATGACCCTATACACAAAAGTAACCTCTTAGGTTCCCAAGCAGCATATTGTTAGCTTTTTAACTATTTAGATGTATTCTGAATCCTTTATTAAGTTATTAGTGAGTAACATAGGCTGTTTTTTAAAAGCCGCGGGCAAAAGCTAGTGTATAGTTTAACAAAGGTAAATTTCAGTTTTTTTGCGCCATTTTAATGTTCATACACTAAAATGGCGCCAAAAAATCTCATTTTTTGTTTTACAATCATATGACTAGAATTCGTTCTATGTTAAAAGCATGAATAAACATTGTGTTTAAATGCGAAGCAAAACTTGTAAGACAGGTCAGATCTTTGCAGATACTCAACTCAATAAAATTGCAAAGCGACGCGCCTCCGTGTTTGTCGTAAATTATGCGCATATAAATATTAGCCGGGAAAACGTAGCCGCCATTTTGTTTTAACACAGATTAAAAAATAATGTTACATTGTTTACCAATATGATTTTTTTGTAGTGTAGTCTGTGTGGCATTTCTGTAAATAATTATTTTATGTGGCGAGTGAAATCCGAAGTTACAACTAGTATATAGCTAGTTAGACAACCAGTTTATTTCACGGAAATATACATTTCTAGTTTAACCGGTCCTATTTTGGATATTTGCAAATCATTTTATATATCACAAATCTGTATATTACAATTAATTAGGTTTGAGAGAGGATAAATATCTAAATACTAGCTCCCGCCCGTGACTGCGTCTGAGTGGAATAAAAAAAAAAAAGTAGCTTATGTGTTCTTTCAGACTATCCTCTACCTATGCCAAATTTCATCGAGATCTGGATGCAAATGTACAATGTATGAAATCTCCCTCATGTCCTTCGTAATTTTTTCTTGGCAAAGATTTCCCGACAGTATAAGAAAGATTTTCCTTTAGACTTCTTTATTGTTTCCTAGAAATTTAACTATTTTCAAGTTCACCTTTACTTTTGGCTGTCGTCCAAAGCTATACATATATTATAAAGAGGAAAGATTTGTATTTTTGTATGTATTAAAATAACTCAAAAACTAATGGGTCGATTTGAAAAATTCTTTCACCATTAAAAAGCTACGTTACCAATGAGTAACATAGGCTATGTTTTTTTTTAATTTCACGCGGAAGATATCGCAATGAACAGTTAGTTTTTAATATAGTTTTTCAAATCGGTAACTGTAGTGTTTCGTTTATGCGTTCATTATTTTACGGATTTTTCAACTGTCGATAAATATGTTGCTATCCTTGTATTTTTGATATGTTTTTGTGGAATAACAATATAAAACCCGCTACCCACTTTTATTTAACTAAAAAGTCGAACTGTCTAGTTAAAACTGTCGTATGTTGATTAAATGTTAACTGTCTATTAAGTTACATCTGAACGTGTGTTGTGGGCTTTATGATGTTTTTTGTTTTTGTGTTTTATTCTAGAATTGGCAAATATTGTATTTCATGGTAGCGATGAATTGTAAACTGCGATAACCTCACTCTAATCAGTTATCACTTGTTTATCCGGTATTACTGTGATATGTGACGTCATTCGAAATTTGGTTGTTACTGGGCGGAGGAAAATATTTTTGATGCAATTTTCGATGTAACTAATATTATAAATGTGAAAGTGTGGATGTTTGTTAAAGTTTGTAGCTTAAACTGTTGAACAGATCTAGATGAAATTTGGCATATGTAGAGGATAGTCTGGAAGAACACATAAGCTACTTATTTTTTTTTATCCCCTAATTTAGGGTAGGCTCCGAGCCCCTCGGTGGGACATATAGTGAGCTGGTGATGATATGATGACATTTGCGTCCGTAAATGAAAAAAATACATTGTCCATCTTAGTAATAATTCCACGGATTTCTTCTTTAGACATGAAAATGGATTTCCCAAAGTACAACATGATTCATATATTTCCTTATTCGTAGATAACAAATTAATTTAATGAACGTGTGATGGAGTTTTTAATTTTTTTGTAACTAGTGGTCGCCTATTGGTTAAAACAAATTTAATTAAACACGATGAAATATAGCAAAGATTTAGAACATAGTTTGGAACACAGGCTTGTTCCCTAAGTTTTTTTTTTTATTACTTTCTTAATTAAGAAACCTTTTTTCGTTGGATTTTAGCAACAGATACTTGTTAATCTTTAAGTATACTGTATTATATAACAGCTTTCTTACTTGAAAAGGAAACGAGTTCCTTGTAACGCTAAGATCAAAGGTCAGACACTTGCTAAACCGTACTCACAAACTACGTACGAATAATTATGTATTACTAGCTTTCGCCCGCGACTCCGTCCGGAATTTAAAAAAAAACAAAAGTGAGTAGCCTATGTGTTCTTCCAGACTTTGCTCTACGTCTATGCCAAATTTCATTGAGATCCGTTCAGCAGTTTAGGCTACAAACTCTAACAAACTTCTATCTATTCATCTATCCATCCATCCATCTAAACTTTCGCATTTATAATATTAGTTAGATTTGCGAAACAATGCTATTTAACATATTTTACAAATAAACAAGAGCTAATGAACAGAACAGACGTTCAAAATAATTCAAATAGGTCAATAGATTTATAAAAACCTTGGGCTATTGTCATAAGACTGTCATCCTAGAAATATCTGCTTTTTAGAGCGGGCGCACACCTTTGACTGAACTATCATCACAGTTGTTTAATCATGCTTTGATTCCTATAAGCTTATATGGAGGTGCGCTTACTACTCGATTTTTAGTTGTGCAACTAAACAGTTGAATTAGCTGCGAAACAATCGACGATCGCACAACGGTTGTGGGACAATTTAGTCAAAGGTGTGCCTACTCTTACAATGATTAGTTATATCATAGCGCTTTTGTTTTAACTAGCTATTCGCCCCAGCTTGGCCTGGTTGGCAAAGAATATATTTTCTGTCATATCCATATTCTTCCTGTTAATATCCCGTTTATTGTATAGCCAATGTTATTCACTTAATGTAGCTTTTAATGGTGAAAGAATGTTTGCAAATCGGCCCATTAGTTTTGACTTATTTTAATACATATAAAAATACAAATCTTTCCTCTTTATAATATTAGTATAGATTACGTCATAGTTTAGTATTGCTTTTATTTTTTATAAGGAATTCTGAGGGCAACGTACTTAAGATGCTAAGCTATTAATAGTCAATACTTTTTTAAACAATTATAAACAAACATTTCATGCATTCGGTTAATTGTTAGTTTAGCGTGGTTGTATGAAAACCGTAGTGTATACGTGACTACACTAACGTACGGTACAACGTAAAAGTTTCTCTCAAGGCAACCCACTGAGACCATTTATTTCTTTGTAAAAACTCCGTATGAAATCTATATTAATATTATTATTAGGAGATATTTATATTTCTGTATGTATTGGAATAATTGTGGACATGTTATGCGACGAGACGATGGGGACATAAACCAGATAGTGTTAAGAGTGAACGTGGATGACAACAAAGGAAGAGGAAGACCGAAGAAAGTATGGATTGTGTGAAAGAGGATATGCTTAAGGAGGGAGTGGATTCAGATATGACGGCTGATAGAGATGTATGGAAGAGCAGCACATACTGTGCCGACCCTCCATAAAGGATAAGGGCAAGTTGATGATGGAATAACTCAAACTGGGCTAATTTTAATTATGTCACCGTTATAAGGTAATTTTTCTGTAACATAGGTTATATTTAATTACTTTTTCGCTCGCGACTCTGTCTGCGTAGTTTAAAAAAAAAAAACAAAAATGAGTAGCTTATGTGTTCTTCCAGACAATCCTCTACATCTGTACCAAATTTCATCAAAATACGTTCATCTGTTTACGCTACAAACTCTAACAAACATCCATCTATCTAAACTTTCGCATTTATAATATTAGTATGATTAGTAGACGTAGGAAGAGATGGATGGATTGCGTGAAAGGTGACGTAATCAAAAAGGAGACATGATCAAAATACATTACATAGTTATATATTTAGTTCATTATGTTTTTATTACTGAGGGTTGCCACTGATGTGTATAAAAGGATCATATTAATGTAGCTGACGACGCCTATGAATGTAGGGAGTAAAATAAAATATGAAATACTAACTAAGGAGAAAGTCCTTGTAAGAGTTAATTTGTAACTGTTCTGTGTTTCTAGCGGTAACATAGAACCATGAACTCTGTCGACCCCTTATCGGCTGCATATCGGTTACCAAGCGCTTGTTATTACGTCAATCGCTATTTGTACGCTGTAATTATGTGTTGCAGTAATGATGGGTAATTAGACTTATCGCAGAACATCCGATTGATTATTCTCTTGCAATTATTTTTTAATAAAGCGTAAATCTTTCATACATTGTAGACGATAATAAAAATGTCTAATCAATAGATATTTTGTAATTAATGGAATAACATAACGTCAGGCTCAACAAAAATTATGATTATGTTGTTTTCATTAGTAACATTTCACATAGATGAGATTTCATGCTTCCCGCAACATATCTTCGGAAATAGGGGTATCTGAGTTCAAGTTTATTTCATTATAATAATTTTAAACAATAATTTATTATCAGTCGTTGGACAAAATACAATAAACGGATTATAACGTCAATCAATAAGAGGCTTAAATTTTTTTTAGATAAGAGTAAATAATCCTCTTTATAAAATAACTTTACACGTGTTGCCTGGACAAAAGACAGATATTGATATTGCCGTATCTAAGTACGAGCTTGCGAATTCGTCTGTGTGAAATTAAAAAATAATACAAATACAACCTATGTTACTTACTAAAAACGTAGGTTTTTAATGGTGAATTGCCACAGTAGTTTTAGTTACTTCAATATATACAAAAACAAAAAAAAATACAAATATTTCTTTTTCATAATAGCATTTGAGTATAAAGGGAAATAATAAGAAAGATGTAAGTGCACAAGAAATTTCAAAATACTCTCGCATTGTGAATACTGCTTGGTCTAGTTTGCTAAAACAGGTAAAAATATAGTCAAACCGTCCGTTAGCAACATTGTCAATAGAGGTCGCAATGGAGATAAAAACAAACGCAGTGAAGCGTTTTTATCGAGGTGAGGGTGGGAAGGTACGAAGTAAGCCAAGGTCTACCGTGCTCCGTGTCACGTCTGCACTGAATGCACTTTTATCAAGGTATTATCGACCTTTATGTTTAGTAAATAAAGCATAATTTAGATCTATATTGATGTATTAATAAGTCTATAGGGAAGAGAGTAATGGCAATAAGTGCTCAAGAGTGGGCGCACATCTTTGACTAATCGAACTACTGTTGTGCGATTGTCGATTGTTTCGCAGCTAATTCAACTGTTTAGTTGCACAACTAAAACCGAAAAGTTACAGAAATCAATGCGCGACTAAACAGTTGTGCGATATTTAGTCAAATAAGTTCGCCTTCTAAGTGCACACAAACTTTTAATCGGCCGATAGTTTAGTCGACAGACATAGAAAGAGATGGATGGATTGCGTGAAAGATGGCATGATCAAGAAGGGAGTGATGACTGAGATGACGGATGATAGAGTTATTTGGAGGACGTAAACCCGGTGCACCGACACTACGAAAGTAGGATAACGTAGGGGGGATGATGACGATGATGAGTTTAGTTGCTTTGGTATAAACATCTTTGGTAGTGCGCATTACACCAATCTTATTTTATATGATCTTAACAATCTATCAGCTGATTAAGTCTTTGGTCATGGGATTAAGATAAATTGGAATTGTGACGAAACTATGAACAAAGTTCTTAAACTAGTGAAGATATAAAAAGATGGCGACGACCAACGGATGCCGTTCAATAACACAGCGAAAGCAGTTTTTGAAACATATTAAAACGGCAATAGTGAAAGTTGTAACTTGGAGGATGTTCGAAGTTCCACGCATTTCGTAACAAACTCGGTTTTATTTGTGACATGGATAATCAGTATTAAAGCCTATAATCATATTAATATTATAAACTAGCTGTTCCCGTGTGGCTTCGTCCGCATGATATTATAAAAAAAAATATTTCATTCTTTACATTTGTCTAATTATCAATTACAATCGTCAAAATGATATGACATGATGATAACCTTGCTTTCTTAATATCGGCAGCAACTTATAGTCTTTTTCCCACATTAGGGTTTTTATCCAAAATATTTATCCCCTAAGTTTAATGGCGTTAAAATATAAAATCTAAAGCGTGACGTAAGTGTAGAGCTTTGTCTTATAAAAAGAATTATTCAAAAATATGGTGTAATTGCTGACATCTTAGGCAACAAAGAAGTGTGTGTTTACGCTTTATTATAATAGTATAGATACGAAATTTAGACGGATGGATGGATGTTTGTTAGAGTAGCCTTAACAACTGGTAACTAACTCAAGAAACTTGGTATGAATAGTATAGGATAACCTGGAAAAACAAATAGGCTTCTCTTTTGTTTTTATACCACGCGAACGGAGTCGTGGGCGAAAGCTAGTTCTTAAAATAACGTGGGAATTCTATAAATATTTTTATCATTCAACAAATATCTCAAACTAAAAGAGTATCTAATTATAATTTGGTTTAAAAAACATTACTGACGTCAGTAATTACGATATTACTTATTATTACCAACCGGAACTTAGATATCAAATACATATGTTATCTTTACAGTCTTATCAGACATGTTTTATAATTACGAATGAAAGCAGTGTCTGGTCTGTTGCAACATAACGATTAGATACTCTGTGGTTCCCTCTGTGGTTTACTTAGATACGAAAACATATATCTCTTTCATTTTGAAAACACAGAGTTAAAAACATTTCATCCAGACATTTCAATAGTAACCTAAAATACGATAAAGAAAAAAAGCCTGTTAGTTCAAAAGGCACATAAACGAGAATACATTAAATATTATTTTACATATTTTTTTTAATTAAATCCATGTTAGTAGTTAAACTATGCAAACGGTTTTTGCCGCGAAATTATTAAAAAAAATACTGCGTAGCTATTGTGGATAATCTGTACACGCTGTCAGTTGATATCCGACTGAGATGACGGTAGATAGATTAACCTGGAGGACAAAAAGCTGTTGCGCAGAAATCTGGAAGTAGGATAAAGACGAGGAGATGATAATTCTAAAATTCCTTACAATAATAGGTATGTTTTACTTACTAATTGGGTTTTCCATCTTTAGAATCATAGGATAAATTGCCGCATATAAACGGTACGTAAGAAACAATTACAATTTTATTGCTCAATTACGCGGTGTGCAACCGTGACGTCAGAGTCCAAAGTCCGTGGATTTATTGGGAAAGCTGAGTGTGTTACGTAACTAATCCTGAGAGTATTGTAAGACGTTTTAAACTATCTTACGGCTTTTGGAGACTCACACTTTAAATCACACTTCATACTAATATTATAAAGAGGAAAACTATGTTTGATTGTAATGAATAGACTTAAAAACTGCCGGGCCGATTTTTATTCTTTCACCGTTAAAAAGGTAATATTTCTTTGAATAACATAGGTTATAATTTTAATGTTTTTTTAATTGCAAATTGGAGTTGCGTGTGGAAGTTAGTATTATTATAAATGCAAGTTTGGATAGATGGAGGCGTGGATTATTAAGTACCTATCTTCAAAACGACTTAAGGAGGTCCGATTAAATTAGGCTTTTTTTTTTTTAATTACGCGCGGATGAAGTCTCAGGAAAAACAAATCTTTGTAAGTGGCCATCATTATATGATCGTTTCCTATTTTTGTTCTCAGTAAACTAGTTAAACCTGATAAGGAACTTAAAATAAGTTAGGTTAAGGTTCTTTTTCCTGTGATGATGATGGTCACCACTGCTGTACACCCAAACATATTGTTTTTTCTCTAATATCAAAGTAAATGAGAGAGATAGAAGTTTTAATTCATATGTTGATATTGGACACTCATATAACCATGAGTTCCCAAACAAATGAAACATAACACTAATTATCAAGGACTATCCGTACAAAGTCCACTCTTGTAAAGGTTCAATGTTCAAACTATCAGATTGAATTATTTTCAAGAGCTTCAAACATTTAAATTGGGTTACCACGAGCAAGTGCCAATTGGCCTAGTTGCTGAATAAATTAATAACATAGAGAAATAATAAAAAAACTAAACTGCAAATGTAAAACTATTGCTAGTCCAATTCTCTAGATCTCTATAGAATAAGAATAATATGCAAAAAAAATGGAGTATAATACCATTAAAACTTTAAGGCTGCTCGCAATTTCGACACAATGTACAACGTAACCTTAGGTATTGGAACGTAAAGGGATGTGGGATTTATTCCCGAGCGTATTCCTGCGTTTTCAAGCGGCGTAAAACTCACCCGTGTATAACGCCTATATCAAGCTGCTATAAAATTTGAATCCTATTATACCCGCATGACAATATGACGTCACTGGACAAAGTCCACGTACCCAATTGTAAAGTCCAAATAGAGGTTCAATGATTTTAGTATCCAATCAAATGATTTATGCCTAGCAATAAAAGTTTAAGAGATTTTTTATTTCAATTTATGACTGAAGTTGGAAAATCCAGTCCAATACTTAGGTTAACACACTCAATGCCGACTTGCCTGGAGTCTATTTCTATTTTTGTAGTGGCGTGAAAGGTGTTATATGGGACAAATCGCTTGCTAACAATTTTGCAATAATAGTTACATGCTGTTCTACTTGGTTATTTTCCACTGACAAACAAAAACTAGGTGAAACATCATTTTTAAAAACTACACATAAAGCATTTCGTAACGTTCCTATTTCTAATTAATTGCGTATTGTCAGCACTTTTATTTACTTTTAAATAAGCATTAAATTTGACACCATACCTATTGTAATTTACATGTTTTCAATGACATTTAGCAATTGTAAAATTGCGAAATTTCTAGGAATATTGTTGACACGAAATATACGTCATTGTGTACTTAAATACCTATAAATGAAATGTGTTCAGAGAATTAAATTTACCCTCCACTTAAGATCACCTTCAGCACCTTTTTTATTTTTTATTTTTTTTTGGTATCGGGAGGGGGGGGGGGTATTCTTCGAACGATACACTTTTAAAAAGACAGGGTTATGTGAGATTTTTACTCACCAAAAACCTCGGTGGCCGACCTCAGGTGCAATTTGAGATCCCGGGATCTCCAGAAGAACGCACCGGTGCCCTATGCACCGTGTTGCTTTCGTCGCTGCCTTTATTTTGCAATCTGGGCCCAGCCTATACTAATTGCTATACAATTTAGCATCTATATTGCTATGACATATTAATATTTTACAAAAAAGGAACAAAGGTATCTCGTCTTCAACGGCGCGTATTTGTTTTCAGTTCTATTATTAAAAAAAATAACATTTGAATTGTTTTCAACGTCATCGAATATCTTATGAGGTTAATTAAAACAAGACAGTTACAGTCATTAACGATTATGAGAATATTTTTTAATTAAAAAGATAACGACATGAAAAGGCTTTGGGTTTGTTTCCTTTTACCTTGAATTAATGTCGACTGCAGGAAAAATAACGACATCCTTCATAGAAACACTAGTAGAATGACAAAGGGAATTTTAAATCACGTAAAGATAGGTTTTGTCCAACGTTACGGTGTGTAACATGTTACACGGTGAGCATTCTTGCCGTAGCACTACACCACCCGTACATTTTCCGCGTAACACGTTCTGAATGCAGGAATGCTCGACATGTAACATCTTACATTACATTTGTTTTTAATTCCGAGGGTGTCGCTACAAGTTTCAGTCAAACTCTACGGTTTTTGTATAATTACTCCGGCAGGAAATATAACTTAAGTAGGAGTAGGCCTAGAAAGAGTGGATGGATTGCGTGAAAGGTGACATGATCAAGTGAGTGATGACTGAGATGACGTATGATAGAGTTATTTGGAGGACAAAAACTTGTGCCGACCGTACAGGAATAGGATAAGGCGGATGATGATTATCGCCAGTCTGTCCTTTTCCTTATTTAGTGTCGCATATACTCATATACTCTTCCATATCTTCTTTCATACAATATTGGGACTATCACATACATAGTATATTTCCTAAAACGATAATGTCTTGTCGTTTGAGGAAACGAACAAAATAATCAAACATACGTTAGTCGTTACCGTTATGTTAAATGCAAACATTATGATATGGCAACCGTTTGGTATCTACTAAGTGGGTTGTTACCCTAATTCGAGTTTACGTAAAACCTCGAATTAATTCGATTTAATTCAGGCCAAATGTTTTAATTGTTTATTAACCTTATTAAACATTTTGTGACAAAGAATATTTACGAAATTATGTTGCTAGTTTGAGGAGAGTATAGTTTTAACACGTATGTCTTTATGTGTGAAAGGTTCTTTATAAAGTAATCGTAAATTAGAAGAAGCGTATTTAACAAAATGTATTTTGTTAAAAAAGAAATTTTAACCTTCCAACACTTTCGATATAAATTATCCATTGTAAACAAAATGACGAAAAAGCATCCAAAATAACAAGTTAAAATTCGCTAAAAAGAAAAAATTTAAACGTCATTTATTTATCTGAATATTAAATAATTAATCTAAATATAAATTATTGTTCTTTTTTCATCGCAAACTTATCTTTGTTTAATAGTTTGAGTGAATTATTAATATTTGTTTCCCTAGCAACATTTTTAATTACATTTGGTCGTATAATTAATCTAAAACAAAGTTTAAACAATATCATTATCTGACCTATGATAAGAAACTGTTTATATTATAACATTTTGCATTATCTCATTAAGGAAAAATAATTATGTTACTATTAAATGATTGTATTACATTATTTTGATAAGCAAGTAATTTACGCAATTAATTTATCATATTTTAATGGCAACATTAAGTCAATTATAGAGTATGCGTGCCTTTAAAACAGGCCGTAAACAAAAAGTATAAAATTGTCTTAAAAAAGAACAACGTTCCAAATTCAAAAAGCGTCCATTCCTTTTCGATCACGCAGCGAGCACGTGTCGATCGCATGGCGCGTAGAGAGCTCAGCTGCTGAGTGGACTTTGGACCCGGGTTACAATCACCGGTGAATAACGTGCCTCGATTTAGCGCGGATCGTATTATTTTCATTGAACTAGCTACCGCTAGGTTTGCAATAGTTACTATTATGTCGTAACCTCGCAATTTACTTGATCTTTAACCAGTTTCAAAACGACGATGATTTTATTTAACATCGCAACGAAAATCAGAGATAGAGATAATTAATACTGGTGAATAAACAACCATTTTAATTATGGTTTTTTAAAAATAATTATTATAGCTATCAACGAAGAAATCATATTTTTTAATTAATAAATTTCAATAATAAAGCCGATTACGCTATAAAACCAAGCACATAATGAAATTTTATATGCCGCTTGTTATTCTTGAATCGTGTATGTTATGAACAGCGCAGCAAAGGAATGAACACTTGAATATTCTATAAATAATAACATTCTTAAAATACCTTACACATGTCAATTACGTGAAAAATTTAATTACAGTAACAACTGTTTTCTTAGTAATTTATACTAGTATAAATATCATTTCTAAGGTAACATAAAGACATAAGGCACCTTACGCAATAAAATTCCAAACCTCATTTCATTGTTTTGATAAAAATAAAAGTCCTCATTTGGGTATTATTCCAACCAAACTTTATGACTGCTCGGAATTTCGCACGACGCTATTCGTACAATATAATTTCGAAACGTATAATGCAAGGGGATATTACTGTCCGTAGTTTTCTCCACCCGGAATGACCCACCTGCCTTTCTTAACAAGTTAAGCCCGAGCCGTAATAAATTATGAATCTGACAATACTTATCAGAGAATATCAGAACAGCCTAAATTCATTTTGGAAACAATCCAATGCGTGCCAGCGAATAAATTTTAGCGCCAAAATATTTGAATTTAGATTTCTATTGAAGCAAATTACATGGTAATTGACTAATATTGTTTAACCAAAACATCAAGCATATAGAAACACATCCATAAACAAAAACAAAACATTTGCCAGTCTTTTGAGGTTATGTTATATTCATTGTAACTTTTACAGTTTCAGAAATCTTATTAGGATGGTTTTATATACAGAAACATATTTACATACAATAATTTATTTTAATAAAGTAATTAAAACACCTACGTTATTAATTTATAAAGTGTATGATACTGGCCAGTATAAAAACGGCTGCATAATTAAAAAGTAACCTTATTAAATGGAAAAAATATACGTAAGGTGAGCGAACAATGCCGAGTCCAAAGTCCGCAAGTCTCGATTGTAGTGTGAACGTGACTCGGTTTTTGACGATAGTTAATAGTTTCACTACAAGTGACAATTGAAACTTGATAAAAAATGCTTTAATTACCTTATGAAATACAAAAAGAGTATATAATGTTAACAAGTTAATGCCGTTATTGGTTTCATAACAGCCGAACTACAATTGTTTATATCTAGTGATTTACATGTAAACAAAGGTTTCCTTGCTAACTTAGTTAAAAATTATGAGATTAAAATGTTGTAATATATCGTAATATTGCAAATATTACTTACTTTTTCAAGGCAGTCTTGTCCAATAGAGTTAGGGTCCACTTTGACTTCCAAAATCACAGAATTCGGCTGACTAACTAACCACATTTTGGATAATTTATTAAAATCAAAACCGAAAAATTAATGAAAATATTTAGGTCGAACGTTATTAAATTACTAATACACGTTGAGTTTACACTAAACTTTCAATGTTTATCTCACTCGCGTGAAAAATTTGTTTAAAAATGTCTTTCGCAACGCGCTCTGTGAAATGTTTATCGCGTATTCTTTGTGGAAGTAAAACTGTGAATACTTCCATACGACGGCCATACTACGTTAAGTTTGCCACCGAAATGATAAAGAAGTGACGTCGTGACGCAGCAATTGCTTTGGTCGTGGTTCTTAACCTTTACGTCATTGGAGGTGCAATTCGTAATTTGTAGTTACCATTGCTTGCTCACAATGTTTTGTTCGATTTGACTTTCAGTATAACACAGCAATGTAATATGCGTATTGTTAACAATTTTGACGTAAAACTTTCACAGGTAAGAAGTGTTGTTTCTCTTTCATCTCTTAGTTTTAGGGAGAAAGAGACAGAACTAGTGCTCTGAATTTCCACCAAAGCTGAGTGCACATTTGTTTGAAACACGTTTAATTAATAAGGAAAATTAAAATTAAAACTAGTGTTTTTCAAACAGATCCATTTTGTTCACTTACCTGTATTTTACGCTTAATTTTTTTTCGATAAATTTGATTTTTTTCTACAAATATTAAATTGATCATATCATTTAATTCTACTGTCAAAGAAAATATGATTTTGGTTTAAAAATAGTGCCAACGCCATCTATTGCGATATTAAAGCGTAACATTTTATTCTTCTAGCAACATTTTTGTTTTTATCTTTAAAAATTCCGTTACAAGTTTTCTCCTTTAAGTTGTTTATTGAAAAGGTCTTTATTTATTGTCTGCAAACATTGTTCTGCTTATTTCTGCAATAAGATTCTTATTAAAAATAAATATTTTTTTGTTTAAAACTTCACAATACTATAACTGTACAAGGTAAAATTAAAACTTTTTTTAAAATCCAATCCATTTCACGCACGTAAGCGTAAGCACGAGCTGATGACAGCGCCAATTGTGACAACATGTAGGAATTAATTTAATCATATGACTCTTTTCCTTTGCGACCCAGTCAGCTATCGATTTGTGTCTTGGTCTCAGTTCTTGTAACACATTTTTGTGCATATCGTTAGAAATGGCGAGCCAGACACAGGGGATCCAACAATTATTGGCTGCTGAGAAACGTGCAGCTGAAAAGGTCTCGGAGGCAAGAAAGCGTAAGTTAATTGTTTTATTTGTTCATTGCGTATTAATTCCCTATTGCCTGTTGTGTTGTCTATATCTTTCATAAAAGGTATTTATAACTGATATATAGTTGTATATGGCATATAAGATTCGTAATTACGATTTGGGCGTAGTCTTCGGATCACCGTCACATGATAGTGACTATGAGATCTTATACGTTCTAGATAAAAAAATACCTTTAATCTGTACATTTTTTCTATTGAGATTTATCCTACATGGAATTCATATTTTTAAAAATATCTAATTACCCTTTGTATGACTTTGTATCAGACATCTTATGAAAATACTTAGTCTTATGTAAGTTATGGAAATTTGCGTTTCAATTGCTGTAATATATATTTGTATACTTAGTAAGTAGTTACCAGAACGAAACTACATTGAATGCTTGTAACTATATATATATGACTGAAGTACATATAATATACCCTAGATAAACATTTTAGTCTGACTGAACTCATGTAGTCTTTGAATACTAGAATTAGTACTAAGTCTAGTTTATACTTCCAAGGTCATTAAGGGATGGCAAAATGTCTCCGATTCACAGTTTCAGTTGTTGATAATGATCACAAACATCTGCCAATCCATATTACCTTTCTTTAAATCACTATTCAAAATGTTACTGAAATAACTAAAGGTGCACACAATTATAACTGAATAATCATACTATATAGTTAAAACTGTGTAGACAAAGAACTGCAACTAAAATTTTGCCTACACATGTCAATTTTGATCTGTACAGTGGGACTGTTTAGTTTAAACTGGGGGTGTGTAGCAGACATAAGAGTATAAGTCTGGTAAGCTGATAAACATAATAAATAGAGCATCATAATTTAGCAAATGTCCTAAAGTAGAATTCTTATAAGATTGCTAGAACAATGAAAGAAAAAAAATAAATGTTTATCACTTATTTCTTATTGTTTAAATAGATTTAAGATTAAATTGATATTCAGTAGTTAGGGTTTCAATTCATATTCTTCCCAGTATAGTTATTTTTAATTCATGATTGGTTGTAGTCTTGTAGCAGCCTCAAAAGCAGCCACAACTCCTCGATCTGCTTGCTATACTTCTGTACAAGGCATTGTTTATCTGTTACCATCTGGTCTAATCTGGTCAAATTGTTTATTACAGGAAAAGCGAAACGCCTAAAGCAGGCCAAGGAGGAGGCTCAAGATGAGGTAGAAAAGTACAGACAGGAACGCGAGAGGCAGTTCAAAGAATTTGAGGCCAAGGTACATTTAATCTTCATTATAATGTGTTTCTAATTAGAGTAACCCTTCATAAACATGAATATAGTGTTAATAAATTAGCCTAGCTTACTAGAATAAATAGCTATAGGTTTTTATCACGATTCTTCGATTAAGATTAATGTCAACTTTGTTTTTGAAATCTCATTTACTTAGTCCCGATCATCTAATAAAAAACATATGTTATTTAGTGATAAATAAAGACACATTCAGTTCAACCTTACTTGTCAGTTGTTCATTTTAAATTTGGACTACATGTTGATAATCATTTTTGAAATAAAAAAAATTAGTACTAGTCCTCACTGATCATTGCCCATCCCTAGCTTAATAGCTGGCGACACCTATTGACACATGAGTATTGTAATGACATTTGTCTTTTCCAGCACATGGGTACTCGGGAAGGTGTTGCCGCTAAAATTGATGCTGAGACCCGGGTTAAGATTGAGGAGATGAACAAAATGGTACAGAACCAGAAGGAAGCCGTAAGTAACCAGTTACCATACATATTTTTAACAAGCTTCTTATGACTTGCTTAACATTCTTTTTGGTGCTAATAATTCACAGATCCTTAATTATAGTTCTAATGAAAAGTAGTTTAAGATTGAAAGTTCAAACTGCAATAATCTTGGTTTTTACATCTTGTTCAAACTCTCTAATTATCTTAAAATTTAATTTAATTTAATATTTGCAACTGGCAACACTTTCAGGTAATCGCTGACATCCTCAACTTGGTGTATGACATCAAACCGGAGCTCCACATTAACTACCGCATACAATAAGGCATTTTGTTATGCTAACTTCGCATCTATTAAATCTTAATGCGAACTCAATTATAGTTCTTATTGTTATTACACTGTTTTTAATCTGTAGGCATTTGGCACAATGTTAGAGCGCGTAAACGTCAAAGTGACAGCGCGCGGCGCGGGAAATGCAAATGGCCGCCATACTCGATATACGGAACGAGTTTGCTTATTTTTTCCCCTTATTAAATTAATTATTACTTAATATTAATAATGTTTACTCAGAAATCAGCTCGATATCATTCCAGAAAAGAAACTTCAACATCGGTCCGCTATGAACGCATATTTTAACTTATATTATTATTCCATGTTGTATGTTTAATAGAAATAAATGAATGTTTAACTACGAAGATTTTGAAAGTTTTTTTTTTATCTTCGTCTTTATCGAGTAGAAAGTTGGTGTACTTTATTAGAAGAAATATATTATTGATTGTAACAATTCGTTTCATTGGTGTTTTCGGTCAAATTTTCTCTGGATATTTTGATTCTAAATATCTGTAAAAGAAAACAAAAATTATCAACCCGTTCAGATCTATGAGTACCAAAGATTATAGACAAGAATGTTTTTTAATGTTGCCATAACTTACAGTAGCGATGTTTAAAAAAAAACTACCTTGTTTTCTTCCTAGCGTCGACATTTGTCAGCCAATCGGCAACAGCACCGACAGAAGTAAATACCGCAGGTTTGTCTGGCTTATCACATCTCTTAGCAGAGAAAGACAGTATGCCGACTAGCACACCATCCATTATAGCTGGACCTCCCGCGTCGTGCTAGAGAGTGAATAATTTAGGGTCGAAGATTTATTGAGATTTTTGTAGAATATGGAGCAAATTAATTGGACGTCTAATGTTAGGACACACTAAGCTATCAACCACAATCGATCTCCAATTCTATAGTACGTAGACTCCTTTTTCACTAGCTTTCAAAATGGCGGCCGTTTGTTGGAGTAAAGTTTAGTGGAATAAAGGTGTTTACATATTTTATATTAGGACTAGCTGTACCCGTGCGGCTTCATCCCCATGAAATTATAAAAATTTTATTTTATTGTTTTCATTTGTCAAATTACCAATAGCAAATGTCAAACTGACATGACATGACAAACCTTGGCAATCTTGTTTCCTTAATGTTGGCAGCAACTTATTATCTCTTTCCCACATTAGGGTTTTTATCCAAAATATTTACCCCCTAAGTTTAATAGCGTGAAAATATATAGCCTAAAGCGTGACGTAAGTGTAGGGCTTTTTATTACAAAAATAATTATTCAAAAATACGCTGTAATTGCTGACATCTTAGGCAACAAAGAAGTGTGTGTTTACGCTATGGATAGATAGATAGATATATGTAGTACTTCGCAGTTATCTACAATCACGGGACACTTGATTCTTATCTTTATTTTATCTACTTCAAATAGATTTCTCGCGTTTTATTATAAGCAACGTGTAGGAAGTTATTACAGTCTAGTTATTATTGTTTTCATAATTAAAAACAGTATGAATATAATGAAACTTACATTGCAAACGTTTTTTCGTATTGTTATATATCCGGCACAAAAGTTAGTCCGTGTTACTAAATCTCTGGAAAAATCAGTTTATCAATTCACTAGCTGTTGGGCTGTTGCTTGCGACTTCGTAGGCGTGAAATTTAAAAATAATAAAAAACAGCCTATGTTACTCTCAGATATATTACCTTTCTAATGGTGAAAAAATTTTTAAAATCGGCCCTATTAATTTTTGCATGAATCAAATACATACAAAAATACAAATTTTTCATCTTTATAATTTTAGTATAGATATAGATAAAGTTTTAGAGTAATGGAACTAGAAATAACAATATTTAAGACAACGAAAGTATGAAGTATTGTTATGGCCCATCACCTTCAACTTTCATGCCCGTAGCTACCACAGATATCGTGCCAGTATTAGACAACTTATTTAGTTGATACTGTCGCCTTTAATTCAGAGCAATACTTCTCGTCAAGACTCAAGTTACGCGCCAATCTATCCATACTTCTAGTGCCATTGACAGCTGTCAGCTAGGGACGTGCCGTTTATGCCGATAATCTAGAGTTGCGCCAATTCTATAGCACGGTACTAATTTTATTCCTAACACTAGCTACTTTTATGCCAGTTAGCTTACAAGTATGTCAGCTATTGGCATGAGTACCACCATTACGCTGACAAATACGAAATTTGAATCTGTTACAAGATTTTAACTTTCATTTATTCAAGGTTTTAAATAACTCACTTTCCATAAACGTCCTGGCAATCAGAGAAATCGTAGACAGGCAAAACTACCTTTTGCAGCAAAACTTGTTCTTCAATACTACCGTGACCCTATAATTTAGTAAAGTTTAGTAGATTTTATACTTAACGCGTAGCTCCAAAAATAATTAGTAACCAATCTTGTATTGTCAAGACACTAAAAACAAATCCAATTTTATATAATTAGAAAATAGTTAATGACTATCTCAAGGACAAAGATGTCCATTATTAAGATTAGGAACCTAGTTCCTTCCCAACATAACCTCTTTACATATCGTCAGTTTATGAGTTCTAAGTATTTGATTTGGCACGTTAGAATTTAGAGTTTTCTTCTGTTCTACGTGCCAATTGAAGCGCCAAGTACTCACCCAAACTGAACCCCATCCTAGGAAAGTAACCTCTGTATCTGTTGGTATGAGTTTTTCGCGGGAATGTCCAATAACATCCACATTCCTTTCGCTTTTAATTGTTATATTCTTATGTAGTTTGACAACAGCTACGTTGAATTCTAACGTATTTGGCTTGTAGTTTGGATGGAAGAAGATATCAGTGACACGGTAGACTCGACCACCGGCGGTCGCGTTGTTGGAGCCGACCCTGACGGTCAGCATTTTGACGTATTCACGGAAGAATCGGTTGTTGTACTGCCTGGGTATTTGTTAACAGTTAAAAAAATATTTAATCTTGATGAATAGAATATACTAGTATTAAAATAATTAAAATAATCTTTAGATGTTGCGAGAAAAATAGCATTTGCAGTTTTTCAATTGAACGTGTTTTTAAAGCACTAACAAAAGTACATTTAGAACGGCGCACATCTTTGACTAAACTATCGCAAAACGTTGCGCGATTGTTATGTTCAAGCGAATTCAACTGTTTAGCTGCACAAACAAAAATCGAGTAGTGTGCTCCATAAAATCTCTAGCTACTCTCTAGCTAAGTTTATAGCGCGCTCTTCTTATATTTAATAGAGGCCACGGCCCTAATGTCTTCACAGAGTGGTTCAAGATACTTTTAATTCAAAATTTGTTCTAGAAAAATCTAGAATTTTGAACCTTATTTACACTTACAATTGCATACAATGTGCTGCGGTCATCACAGTGTCTTCCTCTATAATCGCACCACCACACCATAGCTTTCCGTTCATCAACAGAACAGCCATGAATGGATAGTCTTCTATAGAAGCGGTTTCATCGGGGTTATAGATTCTGCGTATTTGACGGTTGCTGAGAGTTGTCGATGTTGGTTCTTCTGTTGTTGTTGTTGTTGTTGTTGTTCCAATACTAGATGGCGCTGTTAAAAACAATATCAGTTATGGAACTGAAGAACCACTGGCTGTCCTTTTTTCACACAGACACATTTAAAAACGTCGAATTCTGTATACAAGACGTTCAAACGAATGAACAAATGAATGAAACTTACTCTTTATTTCATTTGTAATTGCGGATTTCATAGTAATGTGTTGGCTGACCGCATTTAGTAATTGCTCGATGGGCTTCTTGTTTTCGTATTCACTGTTTTTATCGAGCATTTTCCTGCGAATGCCCATAACTAGCAGAAATACGTTAATTTAAATTAGAAGATAATAATTATGAATTCATTCCTAGGCATTTTAACTAAAAATTAACTGATCCTGACTTCTATTATTTTATAGGTTATGAAAAGATTGCGACAGCAAAGTGTTATTTATGGTATGAATTATATTTTAGGTTAAGTTGAAGTGTTAAAACTTACCCGGAGTTTCCTTCGCCGCTGTTGTAATCTCTTTAATATACATACTGGACTCTGAAGGCGCGAGATCTATAGACAAGCTGTTGTATTTCTTATATTTTCCATTCATACTTCTACGAACAGGCTCTTCTTCCACTGGCGATTAAAATGTACTGAGTTAGTTAGTCTTTTTATTTTTAACTACAGATTTTTCCATACTAAATATACTTTAATGAGTCTAATGCAAACGAGTAAGTGTCGTAATTAGAGGCAACATTTTTTTAAGAATCAGAAACCCAATTAAAAGAACCTAAGGTCATGGATGGTTTTAGCATTTTTGGCGGTCTGGGCGAGTTATTAACTGAACTAAAAAGCCATATGAAGACATAAAGGGACACCAAGTCGTCTGTCACTTGTAGCGTCTACGTGCGCCCTGGGCGGCTGCATCTTGCCCTACCCTAACGCCTAATGGTTTTGGTGTACCTTTTTATGGGTTTTGACTGCCGAATCAACTACATCTACAATGTCGTATCAGTTTCTTTATTCACAAAGAAAGGTTTGTAAAATGTATAACTTTAAACTGTCGTGGTTTTTACAAATATAATGTTCGTAAGATACGGGTTTCTTACCACGATTGAATTGTTTTAGCTCCCGATATTTCGGCACAGTTGCATGCGCCATGTTCACGGGCTGACTGAAGTGATGCGGTAGTGTGAAAAAAAAAGTTGGTGACCACTACTATTACTGTCCTCGTTTTCACTAAAGTCCACACTAGCTGTTTGCTGTCGACAAACTACACTTACGGTGTCAATTCAATCGTGGTAAGAAACCCGTATCTTACGAACATTATGTTTGTAAAATGTTTTAGTAGAGTCGAAGCATGAGAAGATATCGGAACTTCTAGAATTGTGTTAACTCTTTTTGATTTTTTATCTTTTATAATCATACTAGTTTGTTTACAGTGAAAATTACTAGTAATATAGAATTATTTTCTTTAATTAATATTATTTTAAAAACTTACTATCGTCAGAAGTTTCTGATACATAATTAATTGATTCGTCATGGGTTTGACATAATAATATGTCAACCACTAACAATAATATTGTCACAATTCTATTCCGCATCAACATCTTTGAAATATTCACTGGATTGCATATTTCAATAATGTAATATCTTATTTATTTAAAAAACAATTGAAATAAAACAACGCAACAGATCGTAAACATTTTATTGAACAATTGGTTAAAGAAATCGATTGGCGAAGTAGTATTTTGATTTATTTATTAAAATCAGTGACCGTACCAGCCGTGACCCAAGCTGGGGTAAATAGAGGTTATGATTGGTACATGCACTTTAGGTACAATATAAACCCGTGGTATTTGGATGACTGGTACGGTTATACCATGGTTGATCACGCTTGTATATCCTGAGACAGCTGGTGATGTGACTGTGAAATAAATATTACTTAGACCCTATTTTCACTAAGCAAATAATCGCTCGCGACTGTAGACAGTGACAGCGTTAGGATACGGCGCTTTGAGCCGCCCAGGACGCTTGATATAAAGGAGTGTACTCCTTGTAAGTCTGCAAATTACATTGACACAACACTTAAATACCTTCCCTCAGTCATGGTAAAAAATAGGGCGCTGTATTAATCTCGCCCAGGGCGATAGTAGAACATAGAACCGGTACTGACATGGCCTTGGACCTTAGGCATATTTTTGTGTATTTTCAGAATTACAATCTCACATTTTTAGATATGTTCACCTCTAAAATCCATTTAAGAAATAGTTCCTCGCTTTTCAAGGATAGCTTGGTAATTGTTTAGTAGAAAACGGGTCTATGAGTGCGTCTTTATTCTATCTATATCAACTTCAACCTGAGTAACTAGATATTACGGGGTTGTATAGATGTGTTAGAGTCCAATCCATCGAGGTTTATGCTGGTGTAATTTCTTAACGCGTAAGGATCTCTTCGCCGCGAATCCCTTCACTGCAAAAGGGGTATGGTGTCAGTTTTTCATCAATAAGCACTCAAGCCCATAACCTAGGAGATAATACAGAAAAGGGGGCAAGAGATATGCGTGTTAAATAAACATTCGCAATATCAAAGGAACCACGGCTACATTGCCGGCCTTTTAGAAGTACGCTCTTTAGGGCATTTATTTTAATATCTACCAATGATTAACTAAAATTCTGTTTAAAAGTACTCCAATACGTGTTACCTAGTCAGTAACGGTTTTAGCACTCGTAGCGCCCTGGACGAGTATTTTATGGCACTCATTTTTACCTTCCTTTGAAGGTTTAACTGGTGAGACTATAATTCGCTTTGACGCCCCTATCTGTTAACGCCCTGGGCGATCCCACCGCGCCCTACTCTAACGCCAGCACTGTATGTATATTAATATTGAAACAAGTGACTATAGCTACAACTAAAGCCGTAATCTCTGAATATTCACACCTTTGGATTACGGGCGTGATTGCTTATTTTATTACGTATTCCTTTACTAACGAAGAATAATTGTTCTTCAAATATTTTTAAAGGATAAAAAATCAATAATTACCATGACCAACTGGATTGGCCACTGAAAGGCCGAACAGGGCAAGCACTATGGCGACCTGAAAATTAAGTGATAATTAAAAAAGTAGATTAACTACCGTACTCAGAGACGTTAAATGTCACATATAGTTTGAATTTTAAATAATAAATAACCATAAATCATATGTGAGTGGGATAGCACTGTTAGAAAACTATCATACTTAGATACGAAAATTAAAAACGACTCAACAGACGCACTTATCCTTCGGTGACGGCACCAGTTTCAGACCCTTCTGGGGTCCTTCTTCAGGATTAGTATTAATTAGCTTTTGTTCGTGGTTACGTCGCGGTCACAAATTAATACTCGTTCTGAAGAAGGACCCCCGAAGGGTCCGAAACTAGTCGGTGCCATCACCGGAGGATAAAAGTGTGAGTTAAGCCGTTCTTAATTTTAAATAATGTCTCACGATAGTTTAAACAATTTAGGTACTTAGAGACGTTAATTGGTCACTAATAGAGCCCTAATGACCTTCATTTTTAAGACTAAATCTTTATTTAGATTCATTCAACTCTGAGTATTAAGAACATAAAGATAATAATTAACCAAATATAAGTTAAGATATTGTAAAACACTTACAGCACACTTCATGTTATCCCTTTCAACTTGTTAACTGAAGAAATCGAATCAAACAATAATTACTCACCTACTCATATATATACAATCGCAGTTTCTAAATTCACGCATCGCTAACCAAACATCCTGTATATTACAATATAAATAGATTATTAGACAACTTTGTATGTTGGAAAATATTGATCTGTTGGACATCCCTAACAGTGGTAGTGCCCGCTTTAACATCTTAGCACTGCAGGGCACGCCCGGTGTAATACCACGATCACACAGAAGACAGGCGTGAAATGGAACCAATTCCGTGTTTCGTCTGACAAGAATGGTGCCGGAGGCTTAATTTTAGTCCCTTTCTCTTTACCATCCTTTTCTTATAAGAGGATGGGAAGAGGAAGTGGATTTGACGGTGGATATGCATAGGAAGGGGAAATATCCTCTTTATGTGCGTCTCTTCCGTCGGATAAGGGTAGGCAATTCATCTGCAATTGCGGATGTTTGTGCGGAGCGGTCGCTTCTCCATTTTGACGGATTAAGGTGGCCGCTTGCTCGTTTGCCACCTTATGTTATAAAAAAAAAGAACTTATCGGCTTTAGAATGCAAGCGTTTTGAAGTTCTCTACCAAAAACCACTGACAGATTAACCACTATAAAGTAGGATGTAACGCAAAATCATATTTTTAAATAAAACTACATTATCGTTTAATTCAATTTATTGAAGAGAAATTATAAGTGTACCAAATTAGAAATTATCCTCAGTCGTAAATATTAAGGTCCACAAGTTTAGTCCTGTAACAAATACAAAATTAAATATCTTGCTAATGTTATAAAAGCAAAAGTTTAGATGGATGTTAGAGTTTGTAGCCTTAACTGCTGAATGGATCTCGATTGATTTTGGCATAGATGTGGAGGATAGCCTGGAAGAAAACATAGGCTACTCACTTTTGTTTTTTTATTCCACGCGAACATACATAAGTTCATATTTCAATAGGGCTACCGGCCAGGGCTACCGGCCAGGGCTACAGTCAAAAACCTTTTAAGGTCCAGGGCTATTTCATTGGTAGAAAAGAGACTATTTTTATTGAAATTATGAACAAAACAATTTACTAATATGGCCCTACATAAACTATATCGTTCGACCGCAGGTGCGGTGAAACAATATTATATAGGAGTGTAGTTATGTAGTGTTGTACCTTCCATTTGTCGTTGTCATAATCCCACTTAGAGGATATTCCGTCTATCGGATTCACGCGGAGCTCCAGCATTCTTCGCAATTGTGCTTTCTGAGCTAGCTTAGAAAACGACGCGGGGAGTGGCTCGTACACTGTGTTAAAATGAAAACAAACTGTCCAAGGTTTTTTTTTATAACATAAGGTGGCAGACGAGACCACCTGAATCCACCGAAATGGAAAACGACCGCTGCCAGTAAACATCCGCAATAGCAGATGCGTTGTCTACCCTTTATCGACGGTAGAGGAGACGCACATAAAGAGGATATTTACTCTTCCTATACGTCTCCTCTACTGTTAAGTCCACTTTTCCTTCCCATCCCTCCCTCTTAAGAAAAAGGTGGAAAGGAAAAGGGACCAAAATTAGGCCTTCGGCACCACACTCATCAGATGAAACGCGGAATTGCTCCCACTTCACGCCTGTTTTCTGTGTGGTCGTGGTATTACACCGGGCGAGCCGGGCCATTCGTACGAAGATGTTAAAGCGGGCTTTACCATTGTTGTAACTTCGTCCATACCACGATAACCTTTTGCTAAAAAGTTTTAGGTAAAAGAATTATTTAAACTTACCGTAATAGTGAAAATACATGACAAACCACCAAGCGAAAGAAGTAGCTATCACCACCCAGCCAGCTATAAACTTCCAAGTGCCAGTTGGGGCTTGGAACTCCGCGAACGTCTGGCAGAAAGATGCTCGGTAGAGTGACTTCTTCTCTTCGCAGCATAACTGTCTCCAATCACCTTTCTCTTTCTCACGTAGAGCCTGTATACGTAAAAGTCATATTTACGAAGGATAACTATAGGTTTCAGAGCTAATAACCTATAAATAAGCTTTTAATTTATAAGCAAATTTATAGTAAAGTGGGCACTAGCACAGTAAGGGTTCGTCCGATAAATGATCGGGACGATATTGAGGTAATGACGCCCATGGACATCAGTAATACCAAAGTATCAGATGCTATGCCAGCTTTAAAGGTGCTACGCTCACTTCTTGAAAAACCCTAAGTTGTAGCAGTTTGACAATACCGCCGAGAACAGACCGTTCAACAACGTCGCTGTGCAAAGGAGATTGTTTTGCGAAAACCAGATTGCCGGCCATCGTATGGTGTAGTTTGTAGATTGTAGACAACAGCCGATGAGGGTAAAAAGTTGACTATGTAAAACGCTGAGTTAGGACTTCAACAAAACGATCTGCTGTCATTCATAGACTAGCACTAGTTTCTAGGCATTAATAAAGCCCGCTACACAAGCTCAGTTTTATCTGAACAGTCGGATTGTTTAGATAAATCAAACTTGTGAGTACATTTGTAGAACTGAACTGTTCCCAGTTTCCTTACATTTATCAGATCTGAATGTTGAGATAAAACTGTGTGTGCAGGCCTTTAGTCAATCCTAGTTAAGTAGAAGTAATTGGAACATACACTGATATCCTTTGTATTCTCTTTGAACCTCACACTAGGGAATGGAAAGAGAGGGTCATCTCGATATGTCGCGCTGCCGTTGACGCCATGACCAACCACATCCCTGCAACCAATCCTACATTTATTGTGAATCGCTCTAGTAATGCAGTTAATATTACGTTTGCATAAATTTAATAATGCGTATGACATTTTGCTGGTTGAAATCACTTTTGAGTGACGTTTGTTTTTATTTTTTATTGCTATTAAGTTGTTAAAGAGTGTAACCTTTTTAGAGTAACTTTGTTTAGAAAAAGATGGTAAAATAGCGATCTTCGAAGAAACCAATGACCTTCAGACATGGACAGGCTTATAGCAGAATTTTGAACAATGAAAGAATTATAGCAATGTTTTTGACCGACTTCCCAAAAGACGGAGGTACTCAATTCGTCTGTATGTTTTTTTTATGTCTGTTACGTCATAACTCCGCCGCTAGTGGACCGATTTTGATAATTCTTTTTATACCCGAAAGGTAATGCTTGCTGGTGGGTCCCATTTTTTGTTTTTTTTTTAGAGCCAAAGACTACGACGTAGTTAAATAGTTTAGCTCAAAATCGCGCAACGAAATTTAACGTCATTTTTGCTTTCTTTGCTTATTGTACAGCTGAAACGAAACTACGAAATCACGGTTGTATAGCTAGTTTGTTACTTTATTCTTTACCTTTCGTAGTGAAAATATTCAATAACGATATTGTTACATTCCATTTTATGATTTAAAAGTAATTGTTTGTAGTACAGAAATATTGAATATTTCAGTGAACAAAAATTGAATATGTTTTCATACAATTTATACTTCTTTACAATTGTATTTATGAATGCATTTGAAATAGGATTTCTAGAGAATATTACGATTAATCGAGCAAAAGAAACTAACCTAAATGTTTACAACATTGTGAATAAAATAATAACATCTATGATAAATACTAAAGAATTGAACGGAAATATTTATATGAAAAAACTCTTATTAATGTGTAGAGAAGTGAAGAGAAAATCTTTTAAACATAGCAAAATGTTTGAAGATATACGTAATAATAGTAAAGCTGATTTCTACGATAAAGTAATTTTCAATATTATTGATTTCAATAAAATGTTTAATGAAACATCATATAATGAATATAAAAATAAAATATACGAAAAAATATGCGCTGGTGTAAATAAATCTGATAATGAAACTGTCGAAGAAATTGCGACTATGATTGAAAATTTTACATGTAATTTTGTTAGTAAAATTAATAATTTAATTTTAAATGACCAGACAAATTCAAAGCTTATTACAAGAAGAAATCAACATAATAATCGGGACAAGAAAATTCCAAATCTTAAAGTTTGGGGTAAGTGATACAATAATGACTTTACATCCGTGATAGAATTATGACAAAGCACTATCTTACTAATCATACTTAATATTATAAATGTGAAAGTTTAGATGGATGTTTGTTAGAGTTTGTTGCCTAAACTGCTTAACGGATCTCGCTGAAATTTGTCACAGATGTAGAACATAGTCTGGAAGAACACATAGGCTACTCACTTTTGTTATTTTTGTATTCTACTCGGACGGAGTAGCAAAGCTAATGTTAGATAAAGTCAAATAGTAACCTCTATTTAACAGCGGCCTCATAAATACCTCTCGATATATAATCGTAAATTCCAAAGTTGGAGGAATTAGACGTTCTTTTGTTTTAATTAGATTTAGATATCCAATCAGTAGGGGACAAATGTATAGCGGATTGCCTAAAGCGATGCGACGTCTTGATGTTTGTAAATTCTAGATGCTCCCAATGCAACAGATGACTTTAATACAAACGCTAGAAGATTATTCCAAGGTCGAAAGACTTCTGCACGCAAGTTTCCTTTCATAGCGAGCGTGCATGTGAACAACGAGTTTGTTTGTGGCGGGTCCATCATCGCGAGATGTGTCGTCATCACCGCTGCTACATGTTTAGAAAAGTATGTACGTATAGTCTTATATCTCTGTCATTTTCCCTTTTATTTAGAGTCGACTCTCCAAGTTTTCGATCACCAATTATTTTTAACTAGCTTTCGAACATGACTTCGTCTGCGTGGAATAAACAAAAACAAAAGTGAGTAGCCTATGTGTTCTTCCAGACTAACCTCTACGTTTGTACTGAATTTCATCGACATCCGGTCAGACGTTTAGTCCCTCTAACAAACATCCATCCATCTATACTTTCGCATTTATAATATTACTAAGATAAAAGGGGAATAACTAGTGCGACTGGAACTCCGAAGTGATCATGTACGAATGTTCATAATAAAGGAATTGCAAAGGCGTTGCAGGTTTTTGAGAAGATGATACGCTTCTTGGATGCGCCTAAATCGAAGCGGTTTGCTTATATGGTATGGTAACCATAATGTGACCCTTAGTTTCGATTTGGATGCCGCCCTCTTTTTAACAAATCACGACCAGCACTTGTCAGCCAAGCAAAACAAGTGACGATCTATACAACTATTCGTGCCTTTCTTTGTCTTTTTTCGGAAAACTTTTCTATCTATCCATCTTCTAAAGATATATGTAGTAATATTGGAGTGTCTGTAGTATCAATAGAAAAATTCCAGATTTCGGGAAGATGATGTATTTGCATTGCTGAGACCAAAAATCCAATTTTAAAATTTTTATGTCTGTCCGCAATCCGTTTGTTCCGGATAATCTCCGTAACGGCTGGGCCAATTTCGACCGAACTTTTACTGAAGGGTAGTTATGATAGACGGGATTATTATAGGCTACTTTTTGAAATTCCTTACTGTTAAAATGGCGTATCGGGTGATCCTTTGCTGAAAAAAGTTTGCGGGCGACAGCTCATCTTAATAACATTTCTTTTTAGCGACGACGATCTCTCACCAAAGCCTCAAAATGTATTTATCAGGGTAGGCAGTGATTTCGTGGATCGCGGTGGTAAGACGTTTCCAGTTATAACTGTACATATTCACCCGGAATACGATCCAACGATCTTAGCAAATAATTTGGCTATACTCAAAATGGACTGTGATATGAAAATTGACGAGAAGCAAACTAAAAAGGCAAAAATAAGGCGTGTAGATTATGACACATTACCTGAACAGATTCCTATTAATATCGATGAAGTTACTGCTCTCGGTTGGGGAGCTAAGCATGTAAGCATTTAGAACGTTATAGAAATAAGAACCAAACTATTTTAACACTTGGCGTGGGTTCTTTGCGCTGAATTACATTTGCAGCGGTTTACAAAAGCGGGGATATATCGCAGGGAATCGAAAACTACAATGTATGTTATTAACAAATGTTCTAAATACGTATTTTTACATGACCCGCGCTCCAGAGACAGGCTGCAAATATTTTAAAAAAACGTTCCCCGTATGCCAAGTGTTAAAAGTCAGCAATATGTAGACGATTTCGCGAACAATTTAAACTCTGATTTGTGACGTTTGAAAGAAGATAGATTGAATGGTAAACCAGCACATTGATTGTTACGACAAAATAATTTGAGAATTACTAGTACTGCTTTCTTAAAACCAATGAGATACTTGAATACTGTGCTTTTTCTTTGCAGATAGATGATGACAACTTCGTATCAGAGCGTCTGTCATACTCACATTTAAATATGTATCATATCAAAGATTGTCAGAGTTTATATACTGAGTAAGATAACTTAATATTCAGTTTTTTTTATTGTTTTTTTTCTTTAGGTTTTCTCAATTCATAAAAGTACAAAATGCATATAAATATGTTTATAGGAAATACGTGACGCTGAAAAATTTTTGTGCCGGATTCATCTCAAAAGGCGGTGGAGCA
This sequence comes from Papilio polytes, assembly GCF_000836215.1. Classification (NCBI taxonomy): domain Eukaryota; kingdom Metazoa; phylum Arthropoda; class Insecta; order Lepidoptera; family Papilionidae; genus Papilio; species Papilio polytes. Next base: position 525,815 of record NW_013527471.1, on the reverse strand, counting down.
TGCAATGTGAGTTTTATCTTAATTGGAAACAGCTAATTGATTGTTTTTTTTATTTATTTAAATTTCATTATCACCACATCAAAGTTTCCAGCCAGTAATTTTCGATTAATTAAATCACAGTGTTTTTATTTAATTTTCATAAAGAGAGACGTCGGTGGCCCTGGTATTCTCGATGGACTGCTAGTGGGTGTCATCAGCTTTGGTTCGCCTGTTTGTGGCATCCCTGACGCGCCCACTGTCTTCACCAAGCTCGGTTATTACAGGAATTGGATCGAAACGGTTCTTGAAGAGGTAAATTTAAGAATATATAGCTATAGATTAAGCCTTTGTTTGGTCTACTATTCAGCCATACGATGCCCACTGCTGGGCATAGGTTTCCCCCAAAGATCGCTACGCTAATCGGTCCTGTGCTTCCCGCATCCACTAAGTCTAGACTATAGAGAAAGAATTAATGGTGTTCTTCCCAGGATCAACCCTTAGGTGATGATGAAGACGTGGAAAAAGCAAATCAAATATTAGCTCTCATTCAGACTTATTATAAAGAAGACAGAAAAGATTTAAACAAGCGTACTCCGACAGAAAGAACGGAAACTACAAACGACAATATAGACGAGGAAGAAGAAGAATCAAATATTATTAACACTGTTGTACAACTAACATCACATATAGAAGTTCCGAATTTCATAAAAGATTTATACCGTAGCCTACCAACGAAATTAATAAATCTATTTGCTAAAAACCTCGATCAAGACCTAGGAATATCAAATGATGAAACAAAAACAAATGACAGAGCAAAAAGTAATGTAGATTCAAAGGAGACTTTAGATTTGATATTCCTAGGTGATACGACGGACATTCCAAAAAAATATCAAAAGATCTCTAAGATTCGTACAAATCAGTCGCATGGAAATGAGAAAAAATCAAAGGAAGAAAGCTTTGTTAAAAAAGAATCCCATCAAGATGTTTCGCGTAATTACGAAAGTGATTCAGATATAAATTATAATATAGAGATTGGTATGAGTATTGCAAATAAGTAAGACTTATTAATTTAAACATTATTGGGAGTATATCTGTACTCTGTGTTTTAGAAATTAAATGCTGTTCTTTTACTGATTCATCCAATAAAAATCTTTTACAATTCATCTTTCTTTATGAATATTGGAACAATAAAATATTATTTAAGTTAAGATAATTAATAAAATAAAAAAAAATATATCAAAATAGAGATACTTCAAACTTAGTTTCAACATTATATTGAGGAAACGGAACGTATTTTAGTTTGGGAAGTTGTTGTTAGATGTCGCTGCTTTTTTCACAACTCGGGTGGTGTTGGTCAAAAATCCACCAGGGATAGAAGTTAAATAAAATAAGGTAAAGTTAAATGTTATATTTGAATTAGTGTTTTTATGTTGCACAGCTTTTAGTTTTACATATGCTCTTCAAATCATGGGTAAGTCTGTATTTAATCGACGTAGTAGTCAAGTAGACGTTCTTATTTCAAAATGTAAGTATCGCTAGTTATATTGAATTAACCATAATTTTCTCGGTACTGTCCTTCATCTAATTTAAAAACAATTTCTAATCACGTAATTGTCAAAAGTAATATATTGATTTTTATATTTTTTCATGTTATGTAACCAAAATCGATACTTGCAGTTCTAACCTTACCTGTTATCACAATTTATCAATTTCAATAACGTAGTCTTATTTAATTAACCTATAAACGTATATAAGGTACGCTTATATGGTTTAAAACTAAAAATGGTCCTGGACTGCAATGCGTCAATTATGGTTACTTTTTGTCAAAGTGTATTCGTAATTTGACATTAACCACATAAAAAAACAAAAAAGTTTAAATCGAGAACGTTTATTTTTGTTTAATTTTACGTACTGGTGTTATAAAAAAACAATGTACGGACTGTATTAGATTAACTTTACAGAATATTACATTAAATTATCTTTAACATAAAAAAAAATCTATGTATTTGAAACTGAATTACATACCAAACTTATTGGGTTAATCTTCTAAACCAAAACTGAATGTTACATGATTATTACCCTCTTATATCATTCTTCACTACTAATACAGTTTTATGTATTTTTTTTACAGAACAATGGCCAACTATTTATTACGTCGTGCTATAATAGACGCTATTCGTGTCCCAGTGGGCACCAGAGCATCCAGTGAGCTGGCCAAGGTAAGATAGTTAAACTAAGATAATCATCATCAATCTACAGTGGTAGACCCTGCTTTAACATCTTCGCACGAATACCACGCCGAATACCACGACCATACAGAAGACAGGTGTAAGTGGAAGCAATTTTGCGTTTCGTCTGATGAGTGTGGTGCCAGAGGCCTATTTTTTACACTTTCCCTTTCCACCCTTTTCTTAAGTGGGAAGGAAAAGTGGATTTGATGGTGGAGGAGACTCAGGAAGGGGAAATGTCCTCTTTATGTGCGTCTCCTCCATCAATAAGGGTAGGGAACGCATCTACAATTGCGGAAGTCTATGGGTAGCGGTAGCTTTCCATTTCGGTAGATTCAGGTGGCAGCTTGCTTGTTTGTCAACTTGTATTATAAAAAAACATCATCATCAGCACCAGCTCATTATATGTCCCCACCGATGGGTTCGGGGCTCTTCGGTTTGTTTTTGTAAAGAACAATGTTTGAGAAGGGAGCAAATTATCAGTGAGAACACGAAGATGTTCAACAACATTGGTGGTTTTTTTGATTTAAATTTTTCTATTACAGATTGGCAACCGTGAATGGGTGGGCTATGGCTACAATGGCCAGCCGACCTACGTAGACAGGCCTGACTTCCCTCTACCCGCTGTCAGGTTCCGCCCTGACACACCTGATGTTAAGGTAACCTCTATTAATTATAGTGTAGTAAACAAGGGACTCGCAAATGTCCCCTAGGGCCGGAGATATGCAGTAACACATGAAAAAGAAAATAACAGACAAATAGATAAAAAAAAATTATATTGCCAATTCAAATGCATGTTTTTTTCTCTATTTTAATTCAATTTTATTAGTTACTATCTATCCCATCCACATGGGATTATAAAAACAAAAGTAAGTATCTTAAGTGTTCTTCCAGACTATCCTCTACATCTATGACAAATTTCATCAAGATCCATTCAGGAGTTCAGGCTACAAACTCTAACAAACATCCATTTACATCTTACTAATATTATAAACGTGAAAGTTTGGATGGATGGATGTTTCTTAGAGTTTGTAGCTTAAACTGCTGAAAAGATTTAGATGAAATTTGTCATAGATGTAGAGGATAGTCTGGAAGTCATAGGCCACTTACTTTTCTTTTTTTTAATTCCATGCGGACGCAATCGAGGGGGAAAGCTAGTTTATTATATAAGTAAGATATCAAATTACTAAAAAAATCTGTTAATTATATTAGTTGTATATTTTTTTTATTTTTAATATCAGGTTCTCCGTGAAAAGGAAAGGGGTGATTGGCGTAAACTGACTTTAGAGGAGAAGAAAGCGTTGTACCGCGCTTCTTTCTGCCAGACGTTCGCAGAGTTCCAGGCTCCTACTGGAGAGTGGAAGGGAGTCGTCGGCTGGTCTCTTGTGTTCATCTCTCTATCTCTATGGGTTTACATGGGAATGAAATTGTTCGGTAAGTTATTTTATTTGTACTATTTCTTAATTTATGTTAGGGTTTGATTAGATGTTGCCAATAGCCTAGAGAAGAGCGTCGGTGGCTCAGTCAAAGAGCGTCGGTGGCTCAGTGGTTTAAGCACTTGACTTGTAATCTACAGGTCTTGGGTTCGAATCCCGCCATGTACCAATGTGATTTTCGATTTTTCGAATTTTCATATGTACATAATTTACCTGACGTTCTTACGGTGAAGGAAAACATCGTGATGCAACCTGCACATATCCGCGAAGAAATTCAAAGATGTGTGTGAAGTCAACCAACCCGCACCTGGCCAGCGTGGTTTGACTATGGCCTAATCACCCTAACATTAGGGTAGGCTCCGAGCCCCTCGGTGGGGACATATAATGAGCTGGTGATGATGAATAGCCTAATGGTTTGGGGTATGGACTACCAATCTTGTGGTCGGGGGTTCCCCGCTATTCGACTGTTGTAAACCATATCCTAGCACAAGCCTAGCTTAGTTGGAATGGTTAAAGGAAATATTAGTAAATTAACAGAAGTCTACTAATATTAAAAAAAATCTAGTATTGACTAATATATACTAATATTAAAGATGAAAATATTTGTATTTTGTATGTATTGAAATAACTCAAAAACTACTGTGCCTATTATAAAGATTCTTTCACCATTAAATTGTTTTACCACTAAGTAACATAGGCTTTAAATACTATATGAATGGTCATATTTTGTTCCATGCATTTTGAATTTGTTCCAGTAGTTTTTGAATCTATTATATACAAAAATACAAATGTTTGTTATTATATTAGTATAATTTTTTTTTAATTAAATATGATAATCTATGAAATACGAATCTAAATTATTAAAATATAGTTTAAGTTCTGCATTTCTACCACAAATCTTCAGGAGTTTTTTTTATAGATTTAAAATCTAACAAAAACAATTTATTATCTAAAATCATTCATTCTATATCCCATTTAAGTTAACTTATACAAAACTTACAAGTTATGGGCTAAGTAAAATTTTCTAATTTCCTTGTGCTATATTAAACATTCCTCTCCCCTTACCAGTGTACAGTCCTCTGCCGGCGTCGTTCGACGAGGACGCGCAGAAGGCCCAGCTGAAGAGGATGCTGGACCTCAAGGTCAACCCCATCGATGGACTTTCCTCCAAGTGGGACTATGAGAACAACCGCTGGAAGTAAACTGTAAGTATACACAATAATCTATTTATATCAATACTAGCTGTTGACCGCGACTTCGTCCGCGTGGCATTAGAAAACATACGCACAATATAAATAACAAAAAGCTACGTATCCCTCGGGAACCGGACATTTCTCGGGGATGAACATTATCCCTGTTTGTTTTATGTCTGTGCCAAATTTCAATACGATATGTTGAACCGTTGCAGAATAATCGAGAAAACATTAAAAAACTAAATTAATAAATCCCACGGGAACCGTAACTATTCCCGGGATAAATATGTTCTTCCAGACTATGCTCTAAACCTGTGCCAAATTTCATGGAGATCTGTTCAGCAGTTTAGGCTACAAACGCTGACAAACATCCATCCATCTAAACTTTCGCATTTATAATTTTTATATGATTTCTAACTTACTAATATTATAAATGCGAAAGTTTAGAAAATTTACAAATGTAAACAATAAAGTTAAGTTTTTATAATTTAATGCAGATGAAGCCGCACGAAAACAGCTAGTTTCTTTATCCATCATACCTTCCTGTTCAGAGCCATTAAAACAATATTTAACATACACTTAGTGTAGTTTTAAATGTCATAACAGTTTGTATATCTCATTAGTGTTTTTATTTCAGATGGTGTAGCGCTTTCTGGTTACTGAGACTAGAGTAGACAATTGTATTATAAGCGAAATAAATCTATAAGATAAATGTGATTCCAATAAACCAATTGTTTTATTACACCCGAAACACTCCTATTTCATCCCCATTCTCTTTCACTTGAAAACAATTAAAAACTCTTTACTTGAAAAACAAACCAAAAAGGGTGTATTACGAATATTCGTGAGAACGTTATCGTAACGTCATCGATATTTGTATTAGACGTGTACAGCGCCCCTATCGGGGTTAAAACAACAAATGACATGACGTTACGTTACTTATCACAAAATGTCAGTTCATGATAGACCCTCAGACTTAAATTAACACGGTATATAAAATCTCATTTTGACATTTTAATCTAATAGTTTTTTAATGTCCGATCGGTATTTGTTTAGTTTAAAGACTGTAAATAAGAGTTTTTCAAACTTTCTTTTTAATGGATTGAAGAAATGACTATCAATGGAAAGTGATTTGGTAAAAGTCAAGTGAGTACTTTTTTTTCAACTTGTTTTTGTATGTATTGAATTATCATAAAAACTACTGGGCTTTTAATAATTCACAATGGGGAATGAAAAACTAAGTTATATTTTCTATTGGACGAAGTCGCAGACAACAGCTAGTTGTAGAATATATAAAAATTAGGTGCTGCTTATGTATGTTTTATATATTGTTTACATACTCGATAAAATTTCGCAATAAATCGTAAAAATAAATTTTCTTACCCAATAACATGTTCCAGATAAGAAAAATAAAACAAGTTTTGTGTGAAAAAGTGTTTCTTTTATAGTGAACGTATTAATTTACAAGTCGTTTTGGTACATAACGTAATTTCTCATGTTTTCTGTTTTCGATAAATTATTCGTGATCATTTTATTCAGCGTAATCCATCGTTTTAAAGCGCTGATCGAACTCCCAAAATTCGAAGTGGACGATCTTGTAAGAACAGAAAAAATCATAAGAAACACCACTAATAACATTTTATCGAATTTAAAATTTATCAAACATTCAAACAGCACAAGGATCAAAGAATTTTCAACATTACATCACTATTTTTTATCTATTACATTTCGACATTCGAATACATTGAGGGAAGTGGCTCGACTCACTAGAATTGACTATAAAATATATAATAACAGAACGGAAAATTTAACGACAGCTATAAACGAATTGTTGGACGAAGGACAATGTTCAAAAGAAAATAACATAACCTCAAACGAAGATACGAACGTACTTCTTTATGTAGATAATTTTCTAGAAAAACTTGAAGCACTGAAAGAAAGTTATGGAGTCAATAAAGTTTATACAGATATTAATTCTAATATAATTAAACTTCTAGAAGAATCTAGACAAGCAAGTTTCAGAGCGAAAAATAAAAATGTTTCTATTTCGAACGATGACCGTAATAATTTATTTGACAGTAGTGAATATTGGGGTTAGTATTTACAGCAATATGTCACTTGTATAAAATATTACATCGAAAATATTAATATAAGAATGCAGCGGGGCTAACCAAATGGTTAAAGTTTTCATGATAAGCCCTCAAATGAGGGCTTATCATGAAAACTTGCGACAAAGTTTTCGTAACGTCATCGACATTTGTATGAGATTTATTGGTCTACATGCGGTTGCACAAATCTAAAACAAATGTTTACAATGACGTTACGAATTGTCCAAGTATGGATGTCAGGGTTTACAGCAATGTTCTTTTGTCTTTTAGTTCCGAGCGGTCGACGTATTTACAAAGGGGAGAGGACAAAAATCAAACACTATCCGTTCATGGCCAGTATTCAGATCTTCGATGTGTTCCAATGTGCTGGTTCTATAATTAAATCGGACCTTGTTATTACTGCGTCTTCGTGTCTGCAATTGTAAGATATTATGAAATCAGTTATTCCTGTAGAAACATAAACAGCAAAAATACACCGGCATGTCACATGCAAATTGAGTTTTATCTAATTACTAGTTGTTGCTCGAGACTCGATTTAAAAAAAAAAGTAAAAAGCATTGTCGAAAGAAATTTTAAAATCGACCTAATATTTTTTACGTAAATCACATACATACAAAAATAGAAAACTCTCCTCTTTATAATATTAGTGAAGATCACGAAAAGTGAGATTTTTTTTCGAAATGACGTTACAAAAACATTCTCACTTTTCGTGATAACTCTCTAACAGTTTGCAATTTCTCCATTTCTATTTAATTTTTTAGGGCTTGGAATAATCGTTTCTATAGAGAGAATCCGGCTTTCCTAGCTGTCCGCGTTGGTTCATCATTCTACAACAGCGGTGGGGAAAGAATAGCGGTTTTAGAGATTTACTTCCATCCCGAGTACAATCCTAAGAGTCTTTGGAATAACATATGCGTGTTACGTCTTGAGAGGCATATAGAATTTATAAAGGCTAATATAAAGAGAGTGAAGAAGATAGCAATAGACAAACATCCTTGGAATTTACCTGTAAATACACCAGGAATAACCATAATTGGATGGGGAGCTAAATCTGTAAGACCAATTACCAAATCAGTTGATCATAACATCTTTGATGTCATTAGAGAGTACGTTTTAATGTTTAGTAGCTTTCGCCCGCGATTCCGTGCTTGCGGTATTGAATAGAACAAAAGTAAATAGCCAATGTGTTCTTCCAGACTATGCTCTACATCTATGCCAGATTTCAACCAGATCCGTTTAGCCGTTTAGGCTACAAACTCTAACAAACATCCATCCTCGCATTATTATATTAGATTGCTCTCGACTATCATGAAGTGGTCAATTTTATTCGAAAAATCGTTATTAATTGAACAAAGGATTATAATTGATATTTGTGTTACGTTAATTAAACAATATTACAATTAAAAAATACACTTTTTGAGTTACTTTACCACAATTTTAAGTATTTAGGTATCTAAAAATATCTGACTTATGTTTTGCATTTTTGTCCGTTTGGATAAAACTGTGATGACAGTTTATCTTTTTGTATTCCAGTCCAGTAATAAAGTGGGTGATCCGTTTCATAACATACTGTCATATTCACATCTTGATGTTTACCCGACCAGAGAATGTCAAGAAGTTTATACCAAGTAAGTTGCGACTGCATTTCCCTACGTAATATACTCAAGAAGAGAATAGAGATTGAAAACACCTTATTTACTTTACAGGGAGTACGTCACAAAACTAAACTTTTGCGGTGGTTTCTTCTCGAAAGGTGGCGGTGCTTGCAACGTGTGTATTTTTCGCATATTTTTCATTTTAGACCCTTTTTTCACTTGACTCTTGACAGGCTTCCAGCTATTGTAATTTCATATTGCAGTCGCCTCCAGTAGAAATGCGATTACTGGTTTAATGAATGGCGTTTAGAGTTAATTTGAATACTAATTCTTTGGACTCTTGTTTGTTGATAGCGTGACGTAGGTGCACCGGGAATTATCGGTGGTACGCTAGTTGGTGTGGTCAGTTTCGGATCTCCAGTTTGTGGCACACCTGATGCGCCAACTGTCTTCACTAAGGTCGGCTACTACTACCAATGGATACAGACTATCATGGATCTGGTATTTATTATGTTTTTCAAACATCATCTCTGAACCCATCAGCATACGCCCCCACTGGGGGGCTCGGACACTACTCTAAGTTAGGTGTGACTAGACTGTCAACAACGCTGGCCTATTGCGGCTTGACTTCACACATATCTCTGAATTTCTTCTATATATGCAGGTTGCTTCACGATTTTCTTTTTCACTGTTAGAACGTCGAGTAAATTATATACATATGTAAATGGAAAATTACATTGTTAAGCGGGATTCAAACTCAGGACTTGTAGATTACAAGTAAAGTCACTTCTAAACCACCTACACTCCTCAAATCAGTTAATTTTTAGATACTGATATATTGTTAAAAGAAAAACGTTGCATATGCGAAATATTTTAGCAGTGGTAGAGCCCGCTTAACATCTTTGCACGAATGGGCTAGCTCGCCCGGTGAAATACCACGACCACTCAGAAGACAGTAGTGAAGTGGAAGCAATTCCGCGTTTCGTCGGATGAGTGTGGTACCGAGTGCCTAATTTTAGTCTCTTTCCCTTTCCACCCTTTTCTTAAGAGGAAAGGATCGGATGGAAAAGTGGATTTGACGGTGGAGGAGACGCATAGGAAGGAAAAAGTCCTTTTTGTGTGCGTCTCCTCCGTCAATTAAGGGTAGGCAATGCTTCTGCATTTGCTGATGTTTATGGGCAGCGGTCGCTTTCCATTTCGGTGGATTCAGGTGGCCGCTTGCTTGTTTGCCACATTATATTATAAAAAAAATTCTTTACAGCATGTGCCTCATAGTAAAAAGAAAGTAACAACAAAATACACATTGGATCCTTACGAACAATATTTAACCACAACTCCGGGAACTACGACGTTTAAAATAGAACCTCTGTTGGGTGGTAAACCACCTTCTATTCTCGATGATACGGAGTACGAAGAACACGATAATGCATTACGTACACTTGATGATAAATTATTCCAAGAGTTTCTAGAAACGATGTTCGGTAGCAAGGAAGTGAAGAAATATGAAGACGTGATACAACAAGACCCGAATATATTAAGAGATACTAAAGAGAAAACACAGACTAAGATAAAGGCAACCAAAAGCAAAGTCGTGGAGACAATGACTCAAGTTTCTGTACAACCAGCGTCAACATATGCATATGATTCTGAAATAGAAAGTCCTAGAACACAAATCATACCTGTCGATACATACGAAATGCCGGAACGTGTCCCAGTGACAGAAAATATCGACGTCGAAGAATCATACAGTAAATATGTTTCTGAACAAAAACATAAACCGAAAAGTGAAAGAATTAAACAAGAAACAAATAAAAAAAATATCTATGAGTTGCCAGTTACAACTACAGAGGAAATACAGGAGATATATCTTGAATTGGCACCAGATTCCGGTGATTCTGAACAATCCATCGACAAACAAGTAGAATCAAATAATCGAGAAAAAATAGACAATGTTGATCAGATTGTTGACCAATCGGAGGCTAAATCTGCATCCAGAGAGAGTTCAGGAACGTCGTCCGATGATGCCACCGATATCCCAGGTGAAGAAGTTATCGCGAATTTGTTAGATGAAATTGACTTCAATCAGATACTAAGAGAGGTCTCTACTGATGCAACAACTAAAACTTCACGTTCAGTTTACGCGACTAAATTAGATAGGCATAGATTCCTAAGTACAACTACAGAAACTATAGACGTTGGAAAATTCAATAGAATACCTCACCAGTTAAAAAGTGCTGATGGTATTTTCAAACCTGGGAATAATTCATTATTGACATTATTATATTTGTCAGATGGTGAAAAGAATAGAAATGTCAATAAATATAATTTGAACGTTGAAATTAGTAGAAGTAAAAAAATTAATCCGGCACATTCTAAGAGAGACAATACATTATACAATTTGGATCAAAAAACAGAACTATATAGAATAATATCTCGTGTTATTGAAGCTGCTATGAGTAAAAAATAATTTCATCCTTATAACGTGAAATGTGTAGTTGAAAAATTGTCAAACGTCAATGATAGTAGTATAGGAAAGTACATTTATAATAAAACTAAATAAAACCAACATATTTGGGAACAATAATTTATTTATTCATTTTATATAAAAACAACATTTCAACATAAATATACAACATACCGTTCGAACATTGCCACAAACACATCTCGCGTAAATATATATATCACTTTTACATATTTTAGTATATTCAACACTGAGAAGGAAAATTGGAAACATTTTGTAGTTAAGAGAAGCTAGGAATTGATGAACTAACCGTAATGTTTTCCCTTAACAACTGTCAAATACATATTACTTTCTCTTTTTTTCTAAGGGAATGAAAGTGATGACAATGTGCAGGTTGTCCGAATGACTACTAAAAGACCTGTCCCACCACAGGCTCAGGCTTAGATAGCTTAAAAATTACGTCACTGTCGAATAAGGGAGAAAAACTCGATATTTCCATGAAATCTTTCAATTATTATCAGACAATTTGCAATTAGGCGGGACAGGCCCTTAAACTTGTTTTGACATATTGCTATCTCGCTCATTCTCTTTGAAAAGAACAGAGACAACATATATACAAGTCCCACGGCAATCGAAAACCACACAATGTTGACGTTTAATTTTAGAATGTAATTTTATACAGCAAAATAATAAGCTAATGATTATGAGTGATTTCTATATTTGTATAACAAAATATGTAACATTTGATTTGATATGATAGCTATGATATCGACATATTTATATAAATAATTCGACTATGATAAAATATGTTCCAACATTTTTATGACTAGCAACATTGCTGATACTTTTTCATCAGGAGCATTTTTTTTTTGTACTAAGGTGGTTACTAAACTAATTAACGAAATAAATAAAATATAACTTAACATTTGTTTTAAAGGTTTGTATCATTAATGAATCACATTGGACTTCTTCAATTTTCCTCTACGATGACCCTAAGAACCTTTATAATTAAAGAAATGTATGATTTAATGAAATAAAGTGACCAAACAGAATTTTTTTTAACATTCGTTCTATTCATTAGCTAGCTGCTATTTAGTCTGTATTTAAATAAATATGACTTCATTTTTTTATTTCCATCAAATGATGTCTACAAGAATATATAGTTTTCTAAATATATCTTTATTAGATTTTAGATTCTACATTTCCACCGATAGATAAGTATGCGTATAAAATAAGATTGTATATGAACCAGCGCCATATTGTGACGTCAGATGACATGTTGACAGAATGAGGTTATGCACAATCTTATTAGAAACGCAATAGTGGAGATAAAATGTCATTTGAGTACCGCTTACGCTATTTTTTTTTAATTTAAAGCTAATTCTGATTTTACGGTGACATCCAAAGCGACATAGAAATATATACTAGACAAATCGGTTGATACATTTACACTAAAATATAGAATTTTGTCTCTTATAATAATCATAAGAAAATTTCTCGGGAGCTTTCCTCTCCTTAAATAGTCTGTGAACAATTTATTAACCAATATACGAATTAAATATTATATTGAACAATTTTAAATAATTCATTCATCTCTTTAATTCACTTTACTAAAAGAAATCCGCCATTTTGTAAAATGGCGCGAATTTGTCATATTTTTGAAATATGAAATAAAAATTCATACATATTGTTTTATCACTTTTACCAATACATTTATGGACAAAATAATACAGCCATATTTCTAAAGAATCACATAGTTGAAAAAAAAAGTAAAAAAAAACAAAAACTCATTTAAAAAATTGTCCACCGACTATAATACACAATTTAAAAATATTCTATGAATTATTAACATCGATATTTCATTAAATTTCATATTATTTTATTTCCTGACATCTTTTTAAATATTTTATTTAATTAGGCATATTTCATCATCTATGTATTATCTAAATACATTTAAAAGTATTCACAAAAAAAGGAAAAAATACTTTTGTAAAATAACTACCATTTTCAATACTTTCGATTAAATTATATAATTTATGTTTTGGCAGTAAATGCTTGTTCTATTGAACAAGTTTACTTAAAAAACCTACATTATTATTTATCCGTAAAACGGGCACGAAGTTGTAATCAATCAATTATTTCGTATAGTGATATTGTTTTCATTTTTTTTCATTTGAATTCGGTTTTAATGTTATCTGTTTAATGTTTTCTCTTTTGGTTCTGTAGACAACTAGAGGTTTAATTTTACAGCTAAAATCGTTTAATTTTAAATTATAAAATTACACTTTCTTAGAGCCTGATGCTTGAATCCAAACACTAAATCATGAGCCTTTTAAGATAATTCTAAATAAATGCAATATTCAGTTTCCTTCTTCACGAAACATGAGAAAAATGACATGAATTGTCATATCATATGTAGAATTTATTTATCTGTGACATGTCAAATTTGACATTATCTATGCTCGACGCTTGTCTATGTCTTTATTCTGTCAGTACACTTAAAGTCCTCTTGCTAACTAGTCTCGGAAAGGAAAGAGACCGCCGACTCCGCCAGCATCCCAGTCTGCCAGTTCCACTGGACCGAAGCACTCGTCGAAGAATTGCTCCATTGTTTTATGTAGATGCATGTACGATTTTTCAAAATAATGTCCCTCATCTGGATAGATCTGAAATAATTAGATACATCGTTTATTACAATACTAGCTTTCGCCCGCGACTCCGTTCGCGTGAAATAAAAAAAAAACAAAAGTGTAAAAAGTATCCTCTACATCCAAATCAAATTTCAAGGAAATCTGATCAGCCGTTTAGGCTACAAACTCTTACAAACATCCATCTATCCATCCATCTAAACTTTCGTATTTATAATATTATTATGTTGCCAAGGAGATAATAGCAAAAGATTGGGTCACTTCAATCATCATACAAACTGCTTTAATCTTAAAAGTACTAGCGGAGGTATAAGACGCGTCACATATCGTTACACGATAGAGACGAAAGATATAATCGAATGGAAAGAAAAGAGATGGATATACCTGGTGTGTGTACAGCGCCTGTGCTCTGACTAAGGCGCGTGCGAGAGCGAGAGCATGGTCCGGCGGCGCGCGCTCGTCCGCGGTGGCGTGTGCGAGCAGGACGCGGCGCGGCGGCAGGTTGCCCGCGCGCCGCCACACCGCGCCCGCCGCGCCGCTCGCCGCCGCGCCGCCGTGCCGTTCCGTCCAGTACGAGTCTACAACATACATATAACTTACGAATATCATAAATGCGAAAGATTAGATGGATGGATATTTGTTAGAGTTTGTAAACTAAACTGCAGTCTTCAGCAGTTTAATTTGAAAACCTCTCTCTTGATCTCGATGAATTCTAGAAGAACACATAGGCATATATTTTTTATTCAACGCGTCCGGAGTCGCGGGCGAAAGCCAGTAAATAATAAAAAAGACAAAAAATTATAGATAGAACACGAAATGGCTAACAAATATTACACTAATCAATATATTCAAAATTCACTTCTACAATGACATGTCACCTGATAAGTCAGCTCTACAAAACACGATTGCAGAACCACAGTGTTTGGACTTGATTGAAGACTGGTCATACAACTGAAGCACACTAGTTGCCAATTTTTACAACGCCTATCGAAAATGGTTGTGAAGTCTACAGAGGATTTGAATAATTGGTAAATGCCCAGCAAAAGTACTAATGAAGTATAGATCTTACTGTGCCTCCGTAAGTCAGCGAGTGGCGCGATGGCGGCCAGGCAGCGTGTGACGTTGCGCGCGTCGCCCGCCGCCGCCGCGGCCGCCGCGCCGCCGCCGTAGCCGCGCCCCCACAGCCCCACGCGAGACCCGTCTACCATCTTCAGGTTGTCACGGAGATAACTGTATACATTTTAATGAATTTAGAAGATTTAATCTAGGTAATCTACCGTGGGATTGCTTAAATGCGGCTATTCGTGCTTAGTCTTTTGATGTCCTCTTTTGTCAAATTCGCTTTGAGTAATTTTTTAATTCATCTCTATAATTGATATGGAAACGCTACTGGACTGTATTCTTTGAATTTTGCTCTTCTTGAATTTCGCTAAATTTGAATTTTGAATGAATAAATATTTGACAACTGAGAACTTACGAAAGTACAGCTATTTGGTCTTCTACATCTACGGACAGCATCTTCTGGTATATTTCAGTCCTTAGCTCCTCACCCTTAAAACAAAGGAGTGTCTATTAGTAAATATAATAAAAACACAATTTCACAGCCCTCGGGCAGAAATTAAAAAGCACTGATAGTTCATTAAAAAGTTATCTCACCTGCCCACCCGATCCCCTCGCATCGATCTCGGCAACGATGAAGTTCCTAGCGGACGCGAGGTACCAGCCCCAGTCAGGCTTCCACCTCTCAGTCACCAGCTGACCGCCAGGCTCCGCTGAACTGGAACATTATTATTAAACATATTAAAGTGTATCAGAATCACTTATATTATAGGCATCTAACTATCGAACTATGCGAGTTAAAGAAAATTACAATTGGTGATCACAGAAGAACGAAGAAAGAAGAAAATCATATGGTATCATAACTCACACATGTAAAACAAGCGGTAGAGGCAGATCATCAGTTTCTCTCAACCCTGGCGGCAACAGGAGACGTACCCTGGCCTCGCGGTGTGCTTGCACCTGGAAAATTAATAGCCACAGCAGTCAACGCTGCACTATGCCTTTCTATGAGTGCGGAGAAAAACTGAGAAAACACATTGGTAGACCTGGCTTGAAAAACGAAACCTTAAGTAAAATTCTGTGCTGATATTGTAGAGAACCCGGTGCGACGACCCTATGGGAGTAGGAGGGGGGAGATGATGATGATATTGGAGAGAGAAGACGTAGCAAACATTAAGGTACGTTTATTACAAGAATAATTATTCATCCATTTAAAGCATAACTCACCTCAACCCTAAATACTTTGAACTGTGGCGTGGCGAGCGCTGCGAACTTCTGTCTTAGTGGTTGACCATCCCACAAAACGGAGCGTCGCGCGCCATTAGCCGCGCATAAGAACGTCGCTGGTGGGCCCGGGCCTAGACATTCCTGGAATCATACACAAATATATGTACTGTAAAGAGTTGAGGGATAAGCTTTAACAAGAGATAAAGCATTTCCTGTTGGAATCGCTTTTTTTATAATAAGGCAAACGAGGAAGCGGTCACCTGAATCCAATGAAATGGAAAGCGACCGCTGCTTATAGACATCCGCAATTGCAGATGCGTTGCCTACCCTTAATTGACGGAGGAGGAGACGCACATAAAGAGGACATTTCCCCTTTCTATGCCGGTCCTCCACCGTCAAATCCACTTTTCCTTCCAAACTTTCCTTTTAAGAAAAGGTGAAAAGGGAAGGGACTAAAATTAGAGATATCGTAAAAATGTGCGTTTTTTGTTGTGTGACTTTTGATCATACCTGTACATAATAAGAGAAGTTCTTGC
>NW_013527471.1:473421-508329 GCF_000836215.1 Papilio polytes | reverse complement strand
CGCACCATCCGCACTCTTCCACAGGATCCGCGCCAAGACCCGACCATCTTGTACCGTCTGACTCGTCACGAAATATCTATTGGACAAAAAAAGAAGTTAACAATAGTCTCTAGATAAATAGATATCTTTTGGTTCTTCCATATGGCTCCATTACTGGAATTTGATCGTCTGTTTAGCGAACCCTTTCCTATGCCAAAAACTCGAGACTAGTCAGGTCTAAATGTAAGGTTATTTGAAACTATAATAGTATCCAAAGTCCTTGGCAAAATTGCATGATTGTAACAAGGTTAGACTTCGTTAAACTATTGGAGTATGTTATTAATTGAGAGGACGTATTCCAAAAACAGAAATCTAACTCTAGCGTCAAATGTTAATACTATAATATATCTTGATTATTCTTACATCCTGACAGTTATAGTGGACGGCACTGCAGATGCTGATGATGGAAACGTTCTGAGGTCGGTTCAGCAACAGAACACCGATTTGTTTCTCTGTCAACCAACTCGTCCATCGAACGTACCAACCTGGAAAACATTGATTTGTGAATGCTTATATTAAATGCTTTTTTCTTAGTATTTATAACGTTAAAATTGTGAACATACTTTTGTCAATTTGCGATGTAAACTGTATGGCGTGAGGGAACAGGAACTTGGGCGTCTTTAGGCTGACCACATATACCGTTACTACTGGATTGTTGGTGTTGACCTGCAATTGTTTTTAACTTTTATTTATTATGTTAAAGTTCCTTGGTGAGGAAGTATAGATGTGACGTTCGAACTGATGAATAAGGAACAGTGCACACCGCTGACTCTTCGTAGAGAAGGTCGATAAAATAGTGAAATGTGTGTTCCTACCTTAGGATATCTCAGCGTCATAATAGTTGGGTACGCGGGTGGTTCTTGCTGGTCCAGTCCGTACCAGGGGTATTTATGTTGTTGTACCAGGCTGTCGTTATACGTCACGTACAGTAACGTCTGTCCATCAGAACTGAACCATAACGCTCGGTCTAAGCGTAGCACTTCTGTCTCGTAGAGGAAGTCTGGTACACCATTGAAGATGACGCCGGGGATTCCTGTGTACATACTTCTATTGATTTTACAGATATATTAATTAATCGGTTGGAAAATCAAGAGTTTGACGGCTCAGGGGGGAGTCATGACCCCCATGACCCCCTGGATCCGCCGTTGCTGTCTGAGATGAACTGAAGACTGGGCGTAGAGCTGGTCGACGAATCAGTATACGCTTAATAGACAAGCATGAATATTAACTATAGTACGTGGATTGTTTAAAAAAATATGAATGAATTTTCACTTCCGAATAGTATAAACAATATCGTCTTCTATTCGCTAACTGTTACAATAGTAAAGCTAAAAAGAGAAAGAAACTGAACCGACAAAGTTCTATAGTTTGTACAAAATGTATTGAAAATATTCCCTTCCGTAGTACAAAAGGAGTTTCTTAATTGTTGCATTGTAGCGCTATTGTGCTGGAAAATAAAGCTATCGAGTATAAGTGAATTAATTATTTTTCAATTAGCAACGTACAAGAAACTGTTTTTTTATTAAAAAGCCTTTGAAAAGGTTGCTGAAACTAATTTACTAGCGATTAGAATTTAAAATACGCTACGGTAACAATGTAAGGTAATGAGAAATCGCTTGTGAATTATAAATTTCTTTGTTCTTTAGCACGAGTATCGATCTTGGCGACATACTGTCGAAAGGCTTCATTATTTTACAACTCGATAATGTCATTTAAAATGTATGTGGAATTCTAAAAAAATGTATATTTACAATAAAACGTACATAAGTATAATAGAACAATCTATACATATAAAAAATAAGAGTGTCTGTATGTAATATTCTTCTTTGTTGCCTAAGATGTCAGCAATTACAGCATATTTTTGAATAATTCTTTTCTTAATAAAAAGCCCTAAACTTACGTCACGCTTTAGGCTATATATTTTCACGCCATTAAACTTAGGGGGTAAATATTTTGGATATAAACTCTAATGTGGGAAAGCGACCATAAGTTACTGCCAACATCAAGGAAGCAAGATTGCCAAGTTTTGTCATGTCATGTCATTTTGACATTTGCAATTGACAATTTGACACATGTAAACAATAAAATAATTTTATGCTAATGAAATCGCACTGGAACAGCTAGTTTTAAATAAGCGCAATTATAGCGATGAATACTGACGATGGGGGTCTAAGCCCCCTAGCGTTTAAGCCCCCTTTGAATCCACCAATGGCTACTCTTTAATTTTAAACATACTAAAATATTTATACCTGTGTTAGTAATCCTGCAGACGAGTGTCTTCAGTATGCGGGGTTTGTAGTAAATGTCGTTGTCATGCACAAAGACGAGACTAGACCCGACAGGAGACCACTCCGCGTACTGAAGTAAGGGAGCTGACCGGTCATCCTCTACTGGTGATATTGGTATTTTGTTCCTGGAAATAAGATGATCTTATAATTAAAAAAATAATAAAATAATAAAACCAATCAATGTCATATTAACTTTAAGAGGTTTTCTATTAGAAAAGCTGATGTAATTATTTTTAGCTGGTTTATTAAGATTTCTGTAGGCTTGTTTTTTTTTCGCCCTAATTTAAAAATGCGAAAGTTTAGATAGATCGATGGATGTTTGTTAGTCTGTAGCCTAAACAACTGAACGGATCTAGATGAAATTTGGCATAGATATAGAACGTAGTCTAGAAGAATACGTAGGCTACTTACTTTTGATTTTTCTTCATTGGCCATGTAACTATTGTATTATTAATGGCCTGTCTTACCAAATTGTAAATTGTCTGTTAACAATCCAACGTGTAAAATATGCGATGGAATTATCGCGTTTGTTACCTCATCAGTGACTAAATTTGCCAGTAGTGGAACAGTCCCTTAATAACATAACTGACCTGGTGATGACGTCATACACGTGGTAGCGAGCCAGCCGAGCGTGTCTCCAGCCACGTCGCACGTCTGATATGAGCAGAACAAACTTCAAGTCTGCTGATACTTTGAAGTCTACTGCGTTCAGCTCCCTCTGGTGGATAAAATGTACATTAACAAATACAAAATAATCTATTTTACTAATATTATAAATATGAAAGTTTGGATGGATAGATGTTTGTTTGAGTTTGTAGCCTAAACGATTAAACGAATTTCGATAAAATTTGGCGATGAGTGACGTACCTCCTTATAAGTTCATAGGAATCAAAGCGAGACCAAACTGCGATAGTTTAAAGGTGAGCGCGCTGTTACATCGTATTTACAATATATCAAACTAGCTGTTCCCGTGCGACTTCATCCGCATGAAATTATGAAAATTTTGTATTATTGTTTACATCTGTCAAATTATCAATTACAAATGACATGACATGATGGCAACCTTGCTTCCTTAATGTTGGCAGCAACTTATGGTCTCTTTCCCACATTAAGGTTTTTATCCAAAATATTTACCCCCTAAGTTTAATGGCGTTAAAATATATAGCCTAAAGCACGACGTAAGTGAAGCGCTTTTTATCAAAAAAATAATTATTCAAAAATATGGTGTAATTGCTGACATCTTAGGCAACAAAGAAGTGTGTGTTTACGCTTTATTATAATAGTATAGAAGAATTGCTTTTAGTTTTTCAAATAAATTCCCAGTCCTATATCAGCATCCAACAAGTGACAAATGACGCGATATTTTAACGTCGGTCAAACTTGCTACTATTCCATCAAACCTATATTATGTAACGACATGTCTGATAAAATTCACACGTACATTGAACCTACAGAGGTAGTGTTTTTTTTTAACCCTCTCTATAGACTTTTTTGTGCCCCCACGGAACTACCGTCAAGTATTACATCGTGGGAGCGGTCTCAGCAATTATGCATTTCCTGCTTGCAATCTGCGAGGTAGTGTGTATTTCCATTTGGAATCACACCAACAGAAATTAGAAATCTTCGCTAAAGGACAATTTAAGTAACCATTAAGCGTTGCTTAGTACAGCAGTAATCTCTACAGAAATCAACATCATTATTATCTAAACAGTTATAAAATTCTATTATTTTACAATGGTCTAGATTCTTACTTAATTATCGCATAACCGTTTACTCTCGCTTTTTAGTTGTGCAACTAAACAGTTGAATGGCAAACAATCGACAATCATACAACAATTGGGCAATAGTTTAGTCAAAGATCTGCGCTCTTATAATGTACAAGCTGTTCCCGTGCGACTTCATCCGCGTGAAATTATGAAAATTTTATTTTATTCTTTACATTTGTCAAATTATCAATAGCAAATGTCAAAATGACATGACACGACAAACCTTGGAAATCATACTTTCTTGATGTTGGCAGCAACTTATGGTCTCTTTCCCACATAAGGGTTTTTATATAAAATATTTATCCCCTAAGTCTAATGGCGTTAAAATATATAGCCTAAAGCGTGACGTAAATTGCTGACATTTCAGGCAACAAAGAAGTGTGTGTTTACGCTTTATTATAATAGTATAGATTGTTCGTAAGCTATGTGATCAATACATTCAGATACTAGTAGCGTGTCGAGAATACGGATGTGAACGTATTCTACAAATATTGTCTATCCAACTGTCACACCGTAACGTACATAGTACATGCGAATTTATCTGTATTATTTTTGTTAAATATATATGTACGAATCTTTTGAATAATAAAATAAAAAAGCAAAACTTAGCTTTTATTTTGTGTTCACACAATAACTAGAATACGTTTTATTTCAAGTTGATAACATCAGATTTTATAAGCGTGTTTCATGTTTATTTATTTGTAATTCTAACAATTTACTAGTATATTACTTGTTATACAATTACTGTAAGATTGTACAACACTCGTCGAATGAAATAGTAATATAATATTGTTAGGAAATAGTAGGAAACGGAAGGAAAAGTGGGGGGTAGTTTTATAAAACACTTGCAAGGAGTACAGGGCTCGGTCCGACAGTCCGTCATTCGCTCAGAAGCTCAATAGCTCAGTACATTTCTAGTCGTCACCACGGAACGTTCGATATCTTTACATTGTTGACTTTGTTTTAAAGTAATTAACAAGTATTGTGGATTTCGCCGATCGTCTATATTTTTTTAAATCATTTGTATCGAAATATCTATAAACATGTTATATTCGTTGACTACGGTGTGATAGAGAGCCATAGTTTTACGAAGTCAGCAGTAATAATGTTTTTCCTGATATATTGCGATCGTGATCGTGATACAAAAGAAAAACTCTTCTGTTTCAAATACTCATACAAACGATATCCTAAAGTATACAAATTATTACTATATATTACTAGCTCTTGCACGCGACTTCGTGCGAATAAAATAAAAAAAATTGCCTGTGTTACACACTGATAACGTAGCTTTTTAAGGGTGAAAGAATTTTTGAAATCGGCCCAGTAGTTTTTGAGTTATTTCGATACATGCAAAAATACAAATCCTCTACAATATCAGTATAGATATAGGCAGGTATTTTATCATACTAATATTATAAATGTGAAAGTTTAGATGGATGGATGTTTGTTAGAGTTTGTAGCCTAAACGGCTGAATGGATTTCGATGAAATTTGGTATAGATATAGAAAATAGTCTGGAAGGACACATAGGCTACTCTCTTTTTTTATATCACGCGGACAGAGTCGCGGGCGAAAGCTAGTACCATATAAAGTTAACTCAATATACCTTAGTATAATTTAGAAATATAATTGCTTGAAGAAATTAAAACAAAACAGAATTTTTACAATTGATTATAAAAAAAAAACTATAAATTCAACTAACAGTATCATTAACACTCTGGGGAAAACCACACTTTTTAAAATCAAACCGTTTAAGCATGTTACAAGGAGAACGTTAGTTATGAATGTGGAGATACACCGGTAGAGGTAGACATAGAAAGAGATGGATTGTGTGAAAGGTGACATGATGAAGGGAGCGATGACTGAGATGACGTGATAGAGTTATGTGGAGGACAAAAACCTGTTGCACCCTACGAGAGTAGAATAAGGAGGAAGCCTTTAAAGAAATATGTTTGTTAATATAATTTTAATATTCAACAACTTATATTGATATTATGTTGATTCAGTTTTATTATAAACGGGCAAATGAATGTTTATAAACTCCACGATCAATTTGCAAATGAGATCTTATACTGCGAAGGTTCTGGAATAATAATTTTACTAATTGAGTCCATTTCGGTCTACATATTCTGATTATGTTTTTATTAAATATTAATGTTTTTACAAGATATAAAATACATTTTTAGATAGCTTTCACATGCGGCTCCGTGTGGATTTAAAATTAAAATAAAAGCAAGTATTCTATATGGTCTTCCAGACTCTACATTTGTACCAATTTTCATAGAGATCCGTTCAGCAGTTTAGGCTACAAACTCTAACATCCTTCCATACCTCTAAACATTCGTATTTATAATATTAGTAAGTAGTAAGATTAAATGAGAAACGTTACATGATTTATGTAAAGGCTTACTGACAATTAAAATTAATATTCTATTTATCAAATCAAACTATTTTTTTCTAAGATATTGCTTAGATCTAGTATAACAAAGGGGATAAAGGGAATTTTAAATCATACTAATTTTATAAACGCGAATGTTTAGATCGATGGATGTCCTTATTTTAGTCCCTTTCCCTTTCCACCCTTTTCCTAAGAGGAAAGGATGGCAAGGAAAGGATGGCAAGGAAAAATAGATTTGACGGTAGAGGAGACGCATAGGAACGGGAAATGTCCTCTTTCTGTGCGTCTCCGTCAATTAAGGGTAGGCAGCGCATCTGCAATTACGGATGTTTATGAGCAGCGGTCGCTTTCCTTGGATTCAGGTAGCCGCTTGCTCGTTTGCCACCTAATATTATAAAAAAAATGGATGTTAGACTTTGTAGCCTAAACGGCTGAACGGATCTTAACTAAATTTGGTATAGATGTAGAACATAGTCTGGAAGAACACATAGGCTACTTGCTTTTGTTTTAATACCATTAAATAAACATACAAATACTCAGAACGGCTCTAATAAAATAATTTCAACGTATTCCAGAAATCGATAGCAAAAGTATGATTTCTTAAAAACTCTAATGTATTTTTTCCTCACTTTAACGTACAACTGGGTCACGAAATATCGAAGTTCTTTCAATAGAAAACTGTTTAGAGAAAAGTCTTTGTTTTTGTCAATAAAAACCATTACTCGAACTCCCAATAGCTGACGGGATGAATAGCTCTTAAATGTGTCTTCAATTCGTTTGTGTTTGCTCGAAGGTATTCGTATATTCGACAGAGATAAATATCGATGAAACATTCGACGTATATTCGACAAAGCTTTCAATAGAGTGCATGTTACACCGTAGTGTAACAATTTACTATTTTTTTCATGCAAGTTTTTTTTTACTATACTTTCAATGAAATATATCACTTACTACATCCTTCCTCACTTTTTCCCTATAGAAAAATGTTGTCAATGAAATATTTTTTAATTGCATAAATAATTTGGCAAATATCGCATTAAATTTGTACATGATTGGGTTTAAATATCCTTGAAACAGTAGTATTAATTAAAAACTTGAATAGATTTTTATTATTAAGGGCCTGTCCTACCATTGGCCGATAGCGGCTCAGATAGCTTAAAAATGGCGTCACTGTTAGATAAGAGAACAAAATCCGATATTTCCATCATATATTTTACAAGTTTTGGTGGGACAGGCCCTTAGACTTTCGACATATTTTACTAAAAACATATGAATACAATATTTTAATAATCAGAATGAGACATATTTATGTTAATTGAATTGCTTGAATCTTTTGTTACGCAACGGTGTGATAGACGGTTGCCACATCACGCATGCCCGTGGATTTATCCCCATACCGATATTTCCGTACTCTGTTAGTATACAATTTATTTGCGGACTGAGTTAGGAACTGACATCGGAAAGTTACGTTAGGAAATGTTATCCGTTTGGTATTTACGGGTATTTATGTTACGTTCACATTTTATACTTCAAAAACATAATAAAAACCATATCTTTAAGCAATAGAAATAAGGTCATTTAAAGTTAAAGCCACACAATATTCATATTAGCTCGAAGTTATTCGAGACAAATTTGTTTCGCTGCATTTGTACTCATTATATTGCACGCCCGAAGGGGTACTTATTGTTTTCTCTTTGTATAGATGTTTGTATAAATTAATTGCAATAAATAAATATAAAGTAAAGAGTTTATGGTTATACTAGCTGATCCCGTGCGGCTTCATCCGCATGTAATTATAAAAACTTTATTATATTGTTTACATTTGTCAAATTCTTAATTGCAAATGTCATAATTACCGTTACCATAATAACATTGCTTCCTTGATATTGGCAGCTTGTAGTTTATGGTCCCATTCTTAATGATGGTTTTTTCAATTTATTTACCCGCCAAGTTTAATAGCGTGAAAATGTATATCATAAAGCGTATCGTAAGTAGGGCTTTTTATTCAATAAAGTGAATAAATGTAAACTAGTACCATTGATAAATTCTTCTTTATTTAGTTATAAAACACACAAACTATTCACATAAATTGATAAAAAGGCATTTAATACAAATAAAATGTGGTTACATCGCTCACGTCACATTTTTTTAAACATTCGAATTACGTTCCTTAATTACAAATATTTTCTATGGCTTTCTTGGCGGCCAGCATGATATTTATTACTTATTGCTTGACCATAAAGAAATATTCAAAAACATGCTGTGATTGCTGACATCCTACGCCACGAAGTGGTGTGTTTACGCTTTATTATATTAGTATAGAAGTATAGATTAATACTTACAAATGTAGAATTGTTCATAAGTAGTCTAGTGGTGTAGTTTCGCACGTTGAACAATGTTAAACCGCCCCAGCGGTCGCGGAACACGAGCTCCTCGTCTATAACAAACAAATTATTTTAGATACTTGCTGTTGATCACGACTTCGCCTCAGTGTAATTAAAAACACAGCCTATATTACTCACAGATAAATTAGCTTTCTAACGGTGCAAGAATTTTTAAAATTACCCCAGTAGTTTTTGAGTTATTTCAATATATACAAAAATAAAAATATGAGCGAAAGTAACAGCTGGTCTAATATGGCTGGCAAACCTCTTGCATTAATACAACACCGCTTTACTTTATTTACCGTTAAGAGAGGACACAACTTTGACTAAACTATCGCCCAACCGTTGTACGATTGTCGATTGTTTCGCAGTATTATCAACTGTTTAGTTGCACAACTAAAAATCGAGTAGTGTGCGCACCTCCATATATTCTCATAGGAATCAAAGCGCGAATAGTGTTGCGATAGTTTAATCAAAGGTGTGCGCGCCTTAAATCTGTCTCTATTTTTTAATTTTCTATTATTAATCCTTTTAGTATGTTAAGCAATGATTTTAGTTTTGTTTAATAGTTAGACAGCAACGAATGTTTTCGAAAGTTTGCTTAGCGCGCCATCTATTGAATTTATTGGATAACGTTGATTCTTTGGTTCTAGATTGTACGTACAGAGCGCCTGAATCGGGTTTTAATTTCTTTGGTCTTATTATAAAAACTTTAAAGTTTACATTTGTCAAATTCTCAATTGCAAATGTCCTTGCTTCCTTAATGTTGGCAGCTTGTAGTTTATGGTCCCTTTCCCACATAGAGGTTTATCCAATTTTACCCCGTAAGATTACTAAATAGCCTAAAACGTGTCGTAAGTGTAGGGCTTTTTATTAAAGAAATAATTATTCAAAAACATGCTGTAACTGTTGACATCTTAGGCAACAAAGAAGTGTGTGTTTACGCTTTATTAAAATAGTATAGATTACAACTGTTTTAGATATAAATATAAATTGTTAGAACAGAGTAAAGTGAGTGTAATCACGTCAGTCAGCGAGGTATTTGTCACTCCGCGGGAAGTTGCTATCCATCACGCGAACTCCTACATAGAATGGCTTTTCCTTAATACACACGGTCGTAAAGACTGTGATATGTCTCACGTAAGTTGACAATAAATTCCTTTCTTGTTTGTTTAAAATCTTTGTTGATAAAAATAAAATATGTTTAGAACTAGCTTTCGCCCGGGACTCCGTCCGCGTGGAATTAAAAAACTAAAGTGAGTAGCTTATGTGTCCTTTCGGACTATCCTCTATATCTTTACCAAATTTCGTCGAAATCCGTTCAGCTGTTTATGCTACAAACTCTAACAAACATCCATCCATTCATCTAAACTTTCGCAATTATAATATTAGTATGAAGTATGATTAAGATTGCTGGAATGATAAGAAAGTAATATTTTTTTACAGTTATGTATTGTTTCTCATTTTTAAATGGCATTGCTGATTTTGAGCAGCCTAACATCCTGTTTAATTAAATTAGAAAATTTTAGTACCAGTTTCAAGAAATCTTACTAATAATATAAATGTGAAAGTTTGGATAGATGGATGTTTTTTAGAGTTTGTAGCCTAAACGGCTGAACACATCTGGATGAAATTTGGCATAGATGTAGAGGATAGTCTGGAAGAACAACACATAGGCTACTTTCTTTTGTTTTTATTAATACCTCGCGGACGTAGTTTCGAGCGGAAGCTAGGATCCCATAAATGTAGTTCATTTGTACATCTGTTTTTATTTCATCGATAAACTATACAAGTATTGTTTGATTATGTTAAACGATTTTGGAACTTAGAATATATGTTCACGGTTTTCGTGAGCCGTGTGTCCGTATACGTCACTTGTCACGGAAGAGTGATGGCGTGGTCTAATTGAGATTTAATAAACGAGCGTGCGTTCAATCAGACATTAATGGAAAAAAATTACCTAACAAGATTATCAATCAAGTTAGAAACTATCCTGTAACTTGGAAATAACTTAATGAAGCTTGTGTAATTACATTTTTCTCTGATAAGGGTACAGTTTCACTACATGTGTTTGTATTTAACTGTTTGATCATTTTTTAATTAATTGTTTTCACAAAATAACTTATTATTGTTAGGAATAAAATTAGTACCGTGCTATAGAATTGGCGCAACTCTAGATTATCGGCATAAACGTCACGTCCCTAGCTAACAGCTGACAGCTGTCAATGTCACTAGAAGTATGGATAGATTGGCGCGTAACTTGAGTCTTGACGAGAAGTATTGCTCTGAGTTAAAAAGCGACAGTATCAATTAAATAAGTTGTCTAATATTATCTACACAAAATATATATTGTATAGTCTTACTAATATTATAAATGCGAAAGTTTAGATATATTTTTTTAACATAAACAAACCAGCGCTTAACCACGACTCCACCTAAGCTAAGTGATGATGATGGATGGATGTTTGTTAGTGTGTAGCCTAAACGGCTGAACGGATTTCGATAAAATTTCGGTACAGATGTAGAGAATAGCCTGGATTAAAACATAGGCACACTTTTGTATTTTTAATTTCACGCGAAGTCGCGGACGCAAGCTACACGATAAATACTTATGACCTTATTTGACTTCACAGTATATTTAAAATTAGATATTTTAAATAATCATTGGTTCTAGTTTTATTAATTGCATTTTTATAAATGTATACGTTTAATTGAGAATTAATTAATCGCCGTAGAGTAATTAACTGTTATTTTACAATATTAATGAATATTCAATATGCAATTAAGAACGTCGGTGGCTCAGTGGTTTAAGCACTTGACTTGTAATCTACAGGTTCAAATCCCGTTGTTCCAATGTGATTTTCGAATTTCATATGTAACTAGCTGTTCCCGTGCGTCATCCGCATGTAATTATGAAAATAATATGTTATTGTTTACATTTGTCAATTTATCAATAGCAAATGTCAAAATGATATGACATGACAAACCTTGGCAATCTTGCTTCCTTGATGTTGGCAGCAACTTATGGTCTCTTTCCCACATTAGGATTTTATCCAAAATATTTACCCCCTAAGTTTAATGGCGTTAAAATATATAGCCTAAAGCGTGACGTAAGTGTGGGGCTTTTTATTAAAAAAAGAATTATAGAAAAATATGCTGTAATTGCTGACATCTTAGGCAACAAAGAAGTGTATGTTTACGCTTTATTATAATAGTATAGAGTATAGATTTACTCGACGTTCTTACGGTGTTCTTACGTGATGAAACCTGCCCATATGGAAGAAATACGAAGAAATGTGAAACCAACCAGTACTTGGCCAGTGTGGTTGACTATGGCCTAGTCAACTTAGGGTAGACTCTGAGCCCCTCAGTGGGGACATATAGTGAGGCGATAATGAATGCAAGTTCCAAGCGCTGTGATGTTTTTGTAATGTTTTTGAGCCTACAGTTGCCCGCTTGATTGCGTAAACTAAGTAAACAGGGAAATGTTTATTCAATACGCGTTTTGTCGATTGGAAATACGTGACCGGGTTGTGTGCATATGCTAGCATGCGTATTGCATGCATATTATCAAATAATTAAGTAGAATAATTATTATAGAATATCGTACCACAGTCACTATAAAAGCTATTATTAAGCACATTGTTGTAACAAAATTTAGATTTAGTTGAACTGTGAGCGTTAAAGGTGGGTAGGAAATAAATGTCCTCGACTACACAAAATACAAAATATGAATTTGTGTATATTTGCATACTGATTTTTAAACTTTACTGTTAACTTTGATAACAAATCAAAAGTATAATTAATGTTACACATCGAAGTTTCCACACATCCTGAAACTTTACTTCCCTAATTAAAAATTTACTCAGTTTTAATTATCGCTGAATGTACGAAAGTTTTATTACAACATTTAGTATTTCTATATTTAAAAAGCTTTACAGCGTCCGCACACCTTTGACTAAACTATCGCACAACTGTTTAGTCGCGCTTTGATTCCTATGAGCTTATATGGAGGTGCACAAGTCGATTTTTAGTTGTGCAACTAAACAGTTGAATTGGCTGCGAAACAATCGACAATCGCACAAGTTGTTCTATAGTTTAGTCAAAGGCGTGTACCCGCTCTTATGCTTTAACATAAAGTTACAAATCTTAGTTACAACCCTAATAAAATTCACAATAGTATCAAATTTGTATTAAGCAATATTTGTAAGTTAAGTTATCTCTAAGTAACATTAAATCTAAGGCCACGTTTAGTCAGTGCGGTCAAAATGGTTGCCATTAATTAAGGTCAGTTCTACACATCCGGGTCGAGCGATAAATTTAGGGCTGTCACAATCCGTTTACGAACTTCGTGCTTTCAATGTTAATTTATATTGATATATAAGTTGTTATTTTGATCACTTAAGTGTTTTACCAGCTCGGGGTAATTAACGCTTCCCTAT
The DNA here is from genome assembly GCF_000836215.1 of Papilio polytes. NCBI lineage: Eukaryota > Metazoa > Arthropoda > Insecta > Lepidoptera > Papilionidae > Papilio > Papilio polytes. The sequence goes on along the minus strand of NW_013527471.1, from coordinate 495,013 downwards.
AACGCGAATTCAATACCTATTTAACATGAATATTCCCAACAATTTATAAAAGGAGAGCTCCCTATTACATGATATAACGTATAACAGCTTATTCAACATTGCCTTTGCGATGTTAAAAATAATGTTATACGGAGGACTAGCTTGTCTTCATACTTATAGTTGACGTGCCGCGGATTCGAACAAAGCGATTTGAGACGTCGTATCTCGTTCGCAAAAGAATGAAATAAACTGCCGGCGTCAGTGTTTCCATCCAATTATAACGTTTGTGTCTTCGACATTATCACTTAAAACTCTTATAAAAAATATTCTATAACGCGGATCAAACGTGTTATAGAGAGGGTTTACAGTACAACTGTCACTCCATCTAGTGTCATTAAATCATTTCATTTATTCTGCTGAGGTGTACATTTTTCAATTAATAAAGCCAGTAAAAGCTATCACTCTGATTGATCGCTCGTGATTGTTGCGCTGCGTTGGATTGAAAAATCAATCAATGCAATCACTTTGGAAAATTCAATTTGTATCAAATGTTGGTAGTATGTGGAGTGGAGGAAACTTTATCTATTTGTAAGCTAGATGTTAACTTAAAGGTGACTCGTTATTAGAGCGAGTTTTTAATAATAATGTAATGCTTGAGTCATCAGATTCCGCAGCCGGTGATGCTCTTTTATTTGTATTATTGTTTTATAAATTATTTAAAATATATTAAATACTAGCGGTTGCCCGCGAATTCGTCCACGCGATATTAAGATAAAAAAAGTAGCCTGTAATATCAGCAATGTATTATTTAATTAAAGTAATAAAGATATATGGATTGTAATTAATTATTTTTATACCACATTATGTAATGAAGAGCCCAGAAAAGTTTTAAACTTTAGTTTACCGATGATCCAATTATACTTTTGGCAAGAATTGGTACATTATTAAAACGTTAGTATTTTAAACTAATTAAGTTAACCCAAAATAGCTTATAAAAGGGATGAATGATTATTGTACTTATTAAAAAGATACTTTAAAGTTCAAAACGAAATAAAATATGATTCAAAAGTTTTACATCAAGCGGTGAATAATTAAAAACTTACAGAGTACTCTTTACAAACTGCGCACTACTTGAAACTTACCAAGGTTCTTATGAAAACTTTTTTATTAGCCAAATGTAAACATCTATTTATTTTCAAACAAATAAAAACGGGGCAGTTAACAAAAAAACCTCAAAAATAAAGTGGTTTTAATTAAAAAAACAAATGAACCCGAATGATAAATTAACAGATCACAGAAATTATCCGAATTAGTACCTTAAACTTATTGAAGCGTTTCCTTTTAGTGGAAACGCACCTTAACTCCAGCTCGGAATGAAGAACGACTTTAGTTTGTTTTTTAGCTATCGCCGAATGGAATTACGTCGCAATCCGTGAATTTATTGCAGCTGAGAGAATTGTTTCATCAATCTAATAAACTTTGAATTTATAGTCGTATTGTTAAAGCCTTTCTTTTGTTCCATTCGATTTAAGAACAGATTTTCGTTATAGTGAAATTTACAAGCCAATGTCGAACGTTTTGTATGTTTTGATTTATTGAATTGAAATTCATAATATAATGCGCCAATAGTGACTGCGAAATAATATCACGGCTTCGAATGTAATGTTCGTAGGCTCTTGGATAATTTAAGTCTATTTCCATGTATCTTTATTTCTTATTCTCTATATAATACATTTTACAAGAATATAAAAATGAAATAAAATAATTTATATAACAAATAGAGCACGACCGGCTGCGGAATCCGATGACTCAAGCAACCAGAGGTCAGGGCTGCAGAGACAGGAACCTCCTCACTATTCGTGCGGTTTCTAAAATAACCGCCTTTTGAATCGGGCCCTTAATCCAACTGTCTAGCGAGAGCTTCTTGAGGTGTTGGTCGAAGCTCTTTGCTATTAGCCCGTGTGCCGAATTTAAGTTATAGTTATATAACTTACAAAGTGTTTAAACTATTGGACATAAGATGGATAACGTTTTTGTTGTAGACTTTATGCTGTAGATAGAAAATAAACAAAAAGTGAAGGGATAACACCATTACCCTTTTAAAACGAGGGTTTTTTTTATATCATAAGGTGGCAAACGAGCAAGCAACCACCTGAATTGCAGATGCGTTGCCTAACCTTATCCGACGGAGGAGGAGACACACATAAGATATTTCCCCTTCCTATGCATCATCCCTACCGTCAAATCCACTTCCCGTTCCCATCCACTCCTTATAAGAAAAAGGCTGTTAAGTAGAAATTAGGCCTCCGGCACCACACTCGTCAGACGAAACACGGAATTGCTTCTATTTCACGCCTGTCTTCTGTGTGGTCGTGGTATTACACGGGGCGTGCCGGCCCGGCAGTGCTAAGATGTTAAAGCGGGCACCTCTACTAGTAGCGGGCACTACCACTTTACTTTATAATTTAAAATTATAGACATCAAAGGAAAATCAACAAATATAAATTAATGAAAGGCACTAAGACTAAATGATAGAGTAAAAACGACGGGTAATCTTAGAAACGTTTTCTCGCAAGTCACAAAAAAAACGAAATATAAAGTAATTACAACTTTCTCGCAAGTCACAAGGCGAGCTGGAAAATGTTTATTTAGAGGACTGGTAAGTTTTCTTTTGAGAAAATCCGCTCGACTTTCCTTACGCTCTCAGACGAACATGTGACGTTAACGAGGTAACTACTGAAATTGAAGTTTTACTTCGTATTTGTTTTTGACGTTAACTGTGATATATAACATTGAGTATCCATTGTCGTGAAACTTGTATAATATTGCAATGTTTCTCAAATCTTTTTCTATTTTTATATCTTTTTGGGAACACAAAGGTGAAGAAAGAATATCTATAACAATATTATAAAGAGTAAAGATTTTATTTACGCAAAAACTACTGGGCCGTGTTTAAAAAAAATATGCAAGCGAAGTAGCGAGCAACAACTAGTTATATTATGATAAGAATTTTATTTGCAATTTAGAAATATATAGAAACTAATATTAATAAGAGGAGATTTCTCGTAAATTTAATAATTCGGTACGCTGATTTGCAATTTAGGCCGTAGCGAGTAAACGCATTACTTAAATGGGATTTACTTCATCGTATTTACGATGTCAACACTTTTAGATATAAAGTTAAATATATCTAGACATCTTTAGGCATTAAACTTGAATATTGTAATCAAGTGTAGCTATTACTATGAGTTTCCACTGTCAAGACATATCTATCAACACAAATTAACCCCTTTATCTCACAAAGAAGTACACTGCCGGCCAAAAGTTTGAGACCACCTTAAAAAAATTGCCATGACTATGCCAAAAACAATGCCCATTTATGGCATAGTCATTGTGTAAAAGATAAGAGAAATGGTGTTTAGACATTCAAAATGATTAGTAGATTACACAGGTGTTCATATTGTTATGTTATCATACACAGATTCAAAATATTTTACTAATTATAACCTGTGTACAAAGTGGTCTTAAACTTTTGGCCGGCAGTGTATAAGGAAGTAGAAGGTCACAGAAGATGCAAAAAAGCTTAACACGTATAAATTAAAAAATGGCGCAAAGTACAGCGCTTATGATATTGTAAGGGCGTAATACTTCCGTAGCTTTACAGGATTGTTCTATTAAGGCGAGGCACCTTGAAAGCTTTCACAGAGGGTATTAGAGTGCTATTAAGTGTTGGTCTTCTCTTTAAGCGGCTCTTTGCCATAATAGCCGGAACGCAACGAGGTTAAGTATCAAAGAACAACGTGTAAGCGGTTAAAGTGAATGGGGTACGTGGAATTAGACTTAATTATTTTTGTAGACAATTTTGTTAAAGGTATGTCATAGACATTGCTACGTCGCACCGCTACGCTACTTCGTAGATATTATATGGACATTTTTAGCGTTTAGGTATGATGTAGCTAATAAAAAATTACACACCGCTACGACGTAGCAATATCCTTGCGTGTAGACTGTTCTTTTGTGGCATTGACCTCTCTCTCGTAGATCTTTCTACGGCGTAGCTATATGATTTGCTCGTCTTGCTTGCTGATTCTAATTTATAATTTGCCTTATTCTAGATCGTTATGTTTACATAGATCTTGGTACATCACTTATCTAATATATTAGTGTTTACTTCGACAAACCACCATGCAATTTCGTAGACGTTGCTACGCCGTAGCTAGTTCGTAATACATAAACTATCAACAGAAACTTCCGGAAGTATTACCACCTAAACTTTGTAACAAGTATGTGTTTAAGTGCAAATATTCAGCAAGAGAACTTATGTAATAATAGCAGAGCCTACACCGCTGTTAAACACATCTTGTAAACTTCCTGTTGGTGAGTTTTAATATTGTTTTGGAATATCTCGCTCAGGAAACTTTTGTTTAAAATTTGTAGCGAAGATACGCGAATTGTATATTGTAAGTTATAGTAGAATTCTTTAACTTACTTCAATCAGTAACTTATTATGGTAGAATACATTTTTTTTAATAAAATTGCAATTGAAAATTTATCTGTTTCGATTGAATAGATATTTTCGGTTCCCAGTTTTAATTTACATATTTATTTAAATGTCGTTTAAGATCGTGCGCATACTTCTGTCCAAACTATCGCACAACTGTTTAGTCGCGCTTCGATTTTTATGTACCTACATGGAAGTGCGCACATTACTTGATTTTTAGTTGAATTGGCTGCGAAACAATCGACAATCGCACAACAGTTCTGCGATAGTTTAATCAAAGGTGTGTACCAGCTCTTAGTATGTGTAAACGTAGATTTATTGTGGTTTACTGACATTCAAATGATGATGTTTACTTAAAATCACATAAGAGTAACAAATCATTTCTTTGGAAACTAATTAAAGTGTATAAAACGTGTGCAAAAAACGAGCTGTTCGCGTTAAAACAATCATGCAATAAACAAAAAGATAAGTGGATGGACGGATTCTCACTTCGACGTCAGATGTTACCTTTGCAGTCTGGCGGCATGCCAGTCGCTGAAAAACTTTTGACGATACTGAGCATTACTTCTGCGGTCGACAAATGCGGAATAGTTTTGCAGCTTAAGTTTGTCGGTAAAATACTTTTAGTACAAATTAAATAAGTCAAAACTACATGTAGTTTATAAACAACTAGCTTCGGCAGGCGACTCCATCTGCGTAGAATTAAAATAACAAAAGTAGCCTATGTGTTCTTCCAGACTATCATCTACGCCAAATTTAATACGAGCAGTTTAGGGTAAAAACTCTAACATCCATCCATCTAAACTTTCGCATTTATAGTATTACTAGCTATTGCCCGCGATTTCGTCCGCGTGGTATAAGAAAATATACGAACTATATAAATAACAAAAAGCTACGTATCCCTCGGGAACCGCACATTTCTCGCAGATGAACCTTATCCCAAGATATGTTGAACCGTTGTAAAATGATCAAGTACACATTAAAAAGCTAAATTAATGAATCCCACGGGAACCGTAACTATTCCCGGGATAAAAATTAGCCTATGTGTTCTTCGAGACTATGCTTTAAACCTGTGGCAAATTTCACAGAGATCCGTTCAGCCGTTTAGGCTACAAACGCTAACAAACACCCATCCTCCATCGTAACTTTCGCATTTATAATATTTATATGATATGATATACGTTGTAAAAGTGAAAGGATTAAATTGCTAAAAAAACGTTCCTTAAGTTATCTTTTTTAACTTTTACGCCTACAAAATACAAAGTAGCACTATTTTTTATCAACTAAAGCTAAAAAATACTCAAATAATTTATTCTACGTAATATCTATTGTAACAAAACTAATTGTATTCTTAAAGTGTATGTTATTGTAAAAACAAGAATTTGTTAGATAATTTGCTAAAGAATTCCTTCGCTGTTGCTGGAAATTCTTGCGTCAAACAGCACTTTTCTAGTTTACAAAGGAATTGGCTTTTGTGTTTTACAAGGGATTCTTTGACCAGCAGAGATTGTGATCGTCTATTGTCGTTTTTATACTATTATTTCTTGTCTTTCAATAATTTTATACTATACTAGCTATTCCCGTGCGGCTTTATCCGCATGTAATTATAAAAACATTATTTTATTGTTTACATTTGTCAACCCAATTTGCTACCCTAACAACCTTGCTTCCCTAATGTTGGTAGCTTGTAGTTTATGGTCCCTTTCCCATATACATGTTTTTTTCCAATTGATTTACCCCTAAGTTTGCTAGCGTGAAAATATATATCCTAAAGCGTGTCGTAAGTGTAAGGCTGTTTATTAAAGAAATAATTATTTAGAAATATGCTGTGATTGCTGACAACCTACGGCTCGAAGTAGTGTTTGTTTACGTTTTATTATATTAGTATAGACAAGTAGGAAAACTTTTTGATATTTTAACAATATGTTGACGAGTCCTGTTTTTAAATGATCAAAGTAACCAGGTACGGTATAAATTGGTAAAGTTTGAACATTGATACGGTGTGGCATGGCGCCAGATTCTAAGATCTATTAACGAATAAAGGGTAGGTAGGTAAACTCCCTAAGTTGACCCAAAAGAATGTTTGTTTGGTAACAAGTATTTTCTATGTTTCTTAATAGTGTCTGTAAACTTTTTTCTCACTCTAATTTATTTATTTATGATAAGTTGGCAAACAAGGTAGTACTCACCTGTATTAGCGAAGCCCATAGACAATGGTAAGTCAAGTATATCGTCAAAACGTCAAAGAAGTGAACGTTGCTTCTGGACAGTATGAAATATTTTTGAATCATTTAATTACAATGAAAATAAAATGAACTAAATCGGATTTTAAAACAATATTAAAAAAAACAATTATTATTTGTAAACTCCTTGAAGAATTTTTTACGACTATTAAAAATATTTAACAATTTAATCGAAGCACTTCACGATTCTTAAAACCTTTACAAGACAAAGAGCTCTTTGAAACATTTACAAAATTCTACAGGACTTAAAAGGAAAATTTGCAGCTTGCAAAGAATTTTCAACGAGACCAAGTAAAGTCGGACATTGTTTACTTTGTTGTGGGAACCTTGTGTTTATGATTTTAGTAATAAATTGTACAAAGTAAACAATGCATGTGAAAGGATTTTATAAGAGAATATGTTTTTACAACCATTTTACGTTCCATTTTGCACGTGAGTAAATTGTAACACACACTTACACAGTTTAACAGTGGTAGAGCCCGCTTTAACAATTCGCACGAATGGGCCAGCCCACTCGATGTAATACCACGACCACACAGAAAACAGGGGTGAAGTGGAAGCAATTCCGCGTCTTGATGAGTGTGGTGCCGGAGGTCTAATTTTAGTCCATTTCACTTTCCACCCTTTTCGTCAGAGGAAAGTATGGAAAGGAAACGTGGATTTAACGGTGGAGGAGACACAGGAAGGAGAAATGTCCTCTTTATGTGCGTCTCCTCCATCATTTAATGGTAGGCAACGCATCTGCAATTGTGGATGTTTATGGGCAGCGGTCGCTTTCCATTTCAGTGGATTCAGGTGGCCGTTTGCTCGTTTGCTATCTAATATGATAAAAAATACTTTATAAAATAAAATGTTTAACAAACATTTCAAACGCAATACATGTAGGGATTGAAAAAACATCGTCTTTGTTCCCTCCATTTTGATGATTACTTCCTTTATTTTGTAGCAAACTGTTATTTACTTTACCGAATATAATTTTTACTTATAGTAGTGATAATAAAAATATTTATGTACTCTTATATTACACTGTCTGGCATTCAGCCAGCTTTCACCTGGCACTTGTACAATGTCGCATTGCTGGGTTATATTCCGCTTTTATCTGATATTTGTTACCTATGTGTTTCGATTATCAACTGTCATAACATCTTGTAAAGGTGCGTACACATAGTATGGGCGTCACAGTCATGTTATGCTTTAATAAAATACAGTCTTCATTACCTTTTATGTTTTCTTCCAATTTGCACAGAATAACCTTACCAATATGGCCGTCGTGTCGTCGAGCTAAAGCAACACCTTTATTTTTGGCATCCGACTACTATCCGATTATTACTATAACAAGCAGAATTACATTATAAAACCATGACGTAAATATTTTAAATAATATTTTGGATCATAATTACAAAGCTTATATCGTTATTTCAAATTATGACCAATGGTATTGATTTATAGCACAGACTAAATAACCTTCAAGAATACAGAATACATCATAATAGTTAAAAAGCTACTTTTTGACCAACTTCCCAAAAGAAGTGTCAGTCAATTTAGATTCATTACTTAAACGTTACTTTACTTTCAATTGTCAATTGTTATGGTACAAATGTAGAAAGCCTTACGTATAAATATCACTGCATACTTCGCCTGACACCGACATCAAAGTAATAATAATTGTACAATACAGACATAACAGCTACAATAAGGGAGGTTTACTATTTTCAAAGAGTTATTTCGTTACTTTTTAGTGTACTGTTTTTTTGAGAATGTTTTGTTTTTAGTGTATTTTGTGTGGAGGTCGTTTTTTTTTTAATTCCGCGCTAACATAACGTATTGGGTGGTCCTAATTTGCACTAACGAAGTATGCGGGCGACAGCTAGTCTTACATAAACCATTAAAAGTGGTCTGCAGTAAAACGTTAAATGATCACATATATCAAGTTGAGGGTAATTCCCGTAATGGGTCTCTACTTAACCCGATCCCTGTGTTATTTAGCACGTGTGCCAACGTGACGTCATTAACAAATCACAAACGAATTAAAAAAGGTTTATACGTTAAGACTCTTATAAATATCTGTTTACAGACTAAAAGATTTTTACAAAATAATAACAAAAAAAAATGTGCGACTGATTGAAACAAATGAAATAGAGACACTGAAATAAAATACTGTCTGGAACGCATATGTTACTTAACAAGTTTTAAAATTTCGCGTGTAAAGTCGCGGGCAAACGTTATAGAATAAAAAGTATAATAAATTAATAAAATGTCCAACTTATTGCAAATTTACTCATATTTTAAATGCGACGGTTGGATGGATGGATGTTTGTTAGAGTTTGTAGCCTAAACGTCTGAACGGAGCTGAATGAAATTTGTCATAGATGTAGAGGATAGCTTGGAAGAACACATGTTCTATCTGTTTTTTTTATTTACACGTGGACGGTTTCAAGGGTGAAAGCTAGTAAACTATAATTTATTCGTCGCATTGCAACTTTATAGGATTTAAATAAATAATATAATTAATTTTTAACAAGTCACGTTTACTTTTCTAGTTACCTAAAAATATTATATCTATTGTAACAAAAAATTCAATACATTTCAAAGTTTAGAAACTTTTGGAACATACAATCAACAATACTGCGGCTTAACAAAAGTGTTCCTGACCCACATCTGCACGGACTATTCCCGAAAGCGATATATCGTATCGCTCCTATCTTAATGGACTGTGACGTGATTGCTTCTATTCACATCATTGTGTTTATATTATACTAGCTTTAGCTCGCGACTTTGCACGGAATAAAGAAATCTAATCTTACTTTATATTATAAACTAGCTGTTTACGTACATCTTCCGCACTTATTTATTTGTGAAATTATCAATAGCAAATGTCAAACTGACATGACAAACCTTGGCAATCTTGTTTCTTTGATGTTGGCAGCAACTTATGGTCTCTTTCCCACATTAGGTGTTTTATCCAAAATATTTACCCCCTAAGTTTCATGTATATTTCGTGAAAATATATAGCCTAAAGCGTGACGTAAATGTAGGGATCTTTATTAAAAAAATAACTATTTAAAAATATGTTGTAATTGCTGACATCTTAGGCAACAAAGAAGTGTGTGTTTACGCTTTATTATAATAGTATAGATACAGATACAAAGGTTTAAATGGATTATGTTACAGTTAGTAGCGTAAACAGCTGAATGGATCTTGATGAAATTTGGTTAGATGTAGAGATCCAGACTATTTGAAAGAACGTATAGGCTACTTACTTTTTTAAAAAAAACCAAAGCAGACGGAGTCGCGTGCGGTAGCAGTTCTGAATATAGCCAATGTTACTAAGTGATAATGTAGCTTTTTAAAAGTGAAATATTTTTTGAAATCGGTCCGGTAGTTTTTGAGTTTATTGGTTACATACATAAATACAAATCTTTTTTATAACAGTGGTATAGAAGTAAAGATAAATTATGGGAAAGGATAAGGAAATTACTTAAATTGATCTAGATTTTTTCCGATACATTTCAGCTCTAATCAAGTCAATACTGGTATAAATAAGTAACATTTATAACTTAATACAGCTTTAGAAACTGAACAACAAACTTAATTTAAGAATGTATGGTACACGAAGATTACATTCTGTGCTCGTATTGTATCGCTAACAATGGCGACCAAATTAAACTGGCGAAAGCTTTCAAAAGTTTCGGCGTAATGTGAATATGAAATTCTTGAAATTGTTTACGTTGCTTTGTTACTAAATGTTGCTAATATTTGTAACTAAATTCAAAGATGTGTGAAGTCTACCAAGCCGCGTTGCACCAGTGGGTCGATTGGACTAATCAGCGTGGTTGTTTATCCAATTACTTGACTGCCCTCGACTTTGTTTACGCGGAAAAAAACTTAAATAAAAGGATATGTGTTTTTCCAGACTATGGTATCCATTTGTGGCAAATTTAGAGATCCGTTAAGCAGTTTTAGACACATAGTAAATGATCCAAACTATCGCGTTTACAATTTAAGCCTTTATAAAGTTTCGAGTGGAACTTGTTACTTGAGTTTGTGTACTTGTGTTCAGTAGGCGATGAGGTTACATCATACTCGTTAGTTAATTTAGAATCTTTAAGAGCGGGCGCACACCTCTGACTAAGCTATCGCACAACTGTTGTGCGATTGTCGATTGTTTCGCAGCCAATTCAACTGTTTAGTTGCACGACTCAACATCGAGTGTGTGCATCTCTATAAAAGCGTAAAGGAATTCGCTACTAATCAGTTGTGCGATAGTTTAGTTTCTGGTGTGCGCACGCTAATGGTAACCTTTTGTATTCTGTATACGTGACGTCATCGGATTTAAGACTCGTATGAAACGAGTTTCGAAGTCAAATAAAAAACAATTGAAGCTAAATTTACTTATAAAATACGGATAAAGTTAAAATAATTTATCCTGAAACTGAAAGCCAGATGTAGCAAAGTTCGTAAGAGATTAATGTTACCTTCTTCTGTTACGAAAGCTGTTTTTGTTTTTATGAATCAACTTTCTTCGTTATACGTTTCTGTTTAACTGAAGTTTTATTTTTGTAATATGTAATACTAACTTTCGCCCGCGAATCCGTTCGCGTGGAATTATAAAAACAAAACTGAGTAGGCTATGTCTTTTTCCAGACAATCCTCTACATCTATACCAAATTTCATCGTAATCCGTTCAGTTTAGGCTATAAACTCTAACAAACATCCATCTAAACTTTCGCATTTATAATATTAGTATGAAGTATGATGAAGAGGGATGAATCGCATGTAAAAAGGGGAACGTAAGTTATGAGTGTGTACACCGGTAGAGGTAGACCTAGAAAGCGTAGGAATGCGTGAAAGGTGACATGATCAAGGAGTGATGACTGAGATGACGGATGATAGGGTTATTTAGAGGACGAAAACCCGGTGCGCCGACTTTACAGCGGTAGGATAAGGTAGGGGGGACGATGATGATGTATTTTCAAATATTAGACGTTGGATTTTGGAACTTAATCTAACTTGAATACGCCGCTCATGTTACCTTACATTCTCTTACCACCCCAAATTTCATCAACATCCGTTAAGCCGTTTTAGAATTACGTAGTCAACCAATCATCCATACTTTTGAATTCACAATATACTAGCTGTTGCTCGCGCCTTCGCCCGCGTGAATTTATGTCGCCTATGTTACTCACTGATACCGTAGCGTTTTGATAGTGAAAGATTTTTTCAAATCGGTCCAGTAGTTTTTGAGTTATTTCAATACATATAAAATCCAAAAATATATTTTTTTCCTCTTCATAACATTAGTATAGAAGTATAAAAAAAGAACATTTATATTATCCAGAATATAATGAAAGCAGTATTAAACTATTGTATGCATAATTTGGAAGCAAACTCTCCACTAAGCTTAATTAACTTAATAATTAAGGTATGCTTTAGAGACTGTATGTGTAACTTACATTGAAAAATAAACCTTAAAGTATGTAGTTAGAGTACAAATTTGATATCGTCATTTAAGAAATCTTTAGGTTCACTTTTTTCTAATTTACGAGAGTAATAGTAGAGTGCTTTTTACTATTGTATATCTAAATTTTGTTCTAGTTGAATATAGTAAAATATAGTATGTGTTTTATATTAATTTACTAATAAAAAATAACTACAATCTTACTAATCTAACTAATATTATAAATGCGTAAGTTTAGATGGATGGATGTTTGCTAGAGTTTGTAGCCTAAACGGCTGAACGGAATTCGATGAAATTTGGCATATATGTAGAGGATAGCCTGGAAGAACACATAGGCTATTCACTTTTATTTTTTTTAATTTAACCCGGACGGAGTCGCAAGCAGAAGCTAGTAATATTGTAAATGCGCAAATTTTGATGTATGAATGTTTTTTAGTTTGTTTATGTAGACTAACCTGCTGAACGGATCTCGAAATTTGTCATAGATGTTAAAACATAGTCTGGTCGTAGTTATAACATAGTTATAACTTGTAGTTTTATTCAATTTCACGCAGACGGATTCGCTGTCGAAAGCTAGTTCTAAATAGCAGCGTATACACAAGATTTATAGCTGTTGTGAATTTATAAAAGAAAATAGATTTTTTCTGAAACTTCAGCAACTAGATGCATAAGCGCACGGATTGGAGCGAAGCCAAATTTTATCTATGTTTGTTTAATTAATTGAATCCGTTTTAGTACTTTTATTAATGAAGTAGTAAACATAACAAGAAAGACTTTCTTGTCTATATCTATACTACTAGCTGTTCCCGTGCGGTTCATCCACATGGAATTATGAAAATACGAGCCGTTGCCCGCGACTTCGTCCGCGTGGTATTAGAAAACATACGAACTATATAAATTACAAAAAGCTACGTATCCCTCGGGAACTGCACATTACTCTGAGATGAAGCTTATCTCATGTGTACCAGACTTTGTTTTATATCTGTGCCAAATTTCAATAAGATATGTTGAACCGTTGCAGAATGATCGAGTGAACATTAAAAAAATAAATTAATGAATCCCACGGGAACCGTAACTTTTCCCGGGATAAAAAGTAGCCTATGTGTTCTTCCAGACTATGCACTACATCTATGCCTAATTTCATGGAGATCCGTTCAGCCGTTTAGGCTACAAAGTCCAACAAACATCCATCCATCCATCCATCTAAACTTTCGCATTTATAATATTAGTAAGATTAGTAAGAAGTAAGATTATTTACATTTGTCAAATTATCAATAGCAAATGTCAAAATGACAAGACAAACCTTAGCAATCTCCCTTTCTTGATGTTGGCAACAACTTATGGTCTCTTTGCCACATTAGGGTTTTTATCCAAAATATTTACCCCCTAAGTTTAATGGCGTGAAAACATATAATATTTGCTAAAAATATGCTGTAATTGCTGACATCTTAGGCAACAAAGAAGTGTGTGTTACGCTTTATTATAACAGTATAGATTATAAAGAGGAAACATTTGTATTTTTATATTCATTGAAATAACTCAAAAACTACTCGACCGATTACAAAAACTCTTGCACCATTAAAAAGCTATGTTAACACCGAGTAACACAGGGTGTGTTCTAACTTTTTCTTTTTTAATTACATGCAGCCAAAATCGTATAATATATACAAATATCATAATCGGTTATTACATTTTTGGGTTAAAATAATGTTTTAGCATACGATTGGTAATTTGTGAGATGTAACAAACTTAATTATGGTATGATATCACGATATAATTAAAATTATTTCAAACGAAACGTATATTAACTACTATTTGTTGCTCGCGACTTCGCCCGCGTGGAGTAAAAAAATATAGCCTATGTTACTAACAGATAAATTTCCTTCGTAACGGTGAAAGAATTTTTAAAATCGGCCCAGTAGTTTTTACTTGAATCAGATACAAAGTTACAAAAAAATCTTTTCTCTTTATAATATTAGTATAGAAGTATAGATATTTGTGGCGATTTAGATTTAAAAAAAAAACAATAAAAAATGTTGAGATGGGTACATAGATCTCTTTTACGTATTTACCTTTAAAAATATTCGAGGCAAATAGATTCGGTGAAATAAATCAAACAATTTATTCGGACAAAGTTATGTTATGAATTATATTGTTTTGTTTTGCTATTTCTCCGTAACAGGCGCACGAGGGTTTTCCCTTTTTTATACGTAATGGGAATTCTTTGAACGATGAAAAATATTGGCAAAGGTTTCGGGTACCGTGGAAGAAATATTCGTTGTTTTAGAAGTTTGCAAATATTGCTCTAGGTTTATTTAAGCTGAGAAAGATAGGGGAAAAATATGAAACATCGTTTCTTATTATCGCACAAATGTTGTCTGATTGTCGATTGTTTTGCATTAAATTCAACTGTTTAGTTGCACAACTAATAATCAAGTAGTGCATCTCCATATAAGATCATATGAATCAAAGCGAGACTAAACAGTTGTGCGATAGTTTAGTCAAAGGGATGCGCTCTAATAGTCCAAAGCCTTTGAAATGGTTTCCTTGTGATTTACGGAGAACACATGAACCCATATGTAATTAATTAAATAAATTACAGTATGCTGTTATAAGGATTTCTGAATTGTTTTTGTTAAAGACGAACCTTTTGTTCCCCAAGGGTTACAAATAGGGAGAGTTGGGTTGGTATGAATGGTTAAGTTACCCCTTATTAATTAATAGTTTTGTTATTATTGGATCAATATATTTTCTTTGTTTTTCAGTGGAAGATATTGCGAAATTGAAGCCTATTTTGCCCGAAAAAGCAAAATGCTATGAACTGACAAGTAAACATTAGATAATTTTTGTCATTTTACTGTATAAGAATATAATGTAAATGTAACTGCGACACTCAGAGAGATTAGTCTATACTATTATAATAAAGCGTAAACACAAACTTCTTTGTTGCCTAAGATGTCAGCAATCACAGCATATTTATGAATACCTCTATTTTTAATAAAAAGCTCCACACTTACGTCATGCTTAAGGCTATTTTCACACCATTAAACTGAAGGGGTAAATATTATGGATAAAAACCCTAATGTGGGAAAGAAACTATAAGTTGCTGCCAACATCAATGAAGCAAGGTTGCCAAGCTGGTCATCGTCATGTCATTTTGACATTTGCAATTGATAATTTGACACATGTAAAAAATAAAATAACATTTACATAATTTTATGCGGATGAAGTCGCACGGGAACAGTTAAGCACAGTTAAGCAGAACTAGTTAAGCACTAACTAAGTTGAGATTATTCATCTTACTAATATTATAAATGCGAAAGTTTAGATGGATGGATGGATGTTTGTTAGCGTTTGTAGCCTAAACGAATCGGATCTCCATGAAATTTGGCACAGGTTTAGAGCATAGTCTGGAAGAACACATAGGCTACTTTTTATCCCGGGATAAGTTACTTAGTTTACTCGATCATTCTGCACCGGTTCAACATATCTTATTGAAATTTGACACAGATGTAAAACAAAGTCTGGAGTAAACTTCATCTCCGAGAAATGTCCGGTTCCCGAGGGATACGTAGCTTTTTGTTATTTATATAATTCGTATGTTTTCTAATACCACGCGGACGAAGTCGTGGGCAACAGCTCGTATAAAATATATCAATAATTTACTAGAAATATACAGTTACACGATGAGACCGAAACTAGTATTTTTTCTAAAAGTAAATTATTAAAATAACAAAATTCTTGACAGTTTTTATATCCGTTTTATATAACATTTTTGGTTCACATAGAAAGAATGTGTGTTATGAAAAGCGGTCCCATAGGTAGCCGCTTTGAAAACATTGTACAAACTTTCATTTAATAAACACCATTATCCACTTGCCCTTATCCCTTATGGAGGGTCGGCACAGTATGTGTTGCTCCATACATCTCTATCAGCCGTCATATTTGAATCCACTCCCTTCTTAAGCAAATCCTCTTTCACGCAATCCATACTTTCTTCGGTCATCCTCTTCCTTCGTAGCCATCCACATTCAATCTTAACACTTTTCGGTTTATGTCTCCATCGTTTCGTTATTTTCATTTAATAAACATTTCTGTTAATAATATAGTCTAATCAATGGCCGAATACTGAAACGACAATTAAATATGTAACTAAAATGACAAAGCGTAAACGACGCAGACTTAATTCGTTTCAGTAACATTATGTTTTCTACACGTTATAAAGAAAAGACTCACTATTACTAAAAAAAAAACATTTTCCCAGACCGTAATATAACGTAAAAAGAAAAACATCAAAGTCTATACATAAATAATGTGAACATTATGGACGGCAAGGAAAAAAGTCGTTTTATTAAAAAACCTTGTACGGACAGACGGGAGTTCGCTAGCTTGGAAAATTAGACAATATGATGCGGCTCGGACGAGCTTGGAACTAGAATTGGATTTCTTTTCCACGAAATAAGTCTGACCACTAAAAGATTTTATAAATCATACGGTAAGTTACCACTCTTATAACAATAAAGCTATCTCTTTGACTCGCTATGACACATGAACAAACACAGACGAACAGTTGTGCGATTGTCGATTGTTTTGCAGCCAATTCAACTGTTTAGTTGCACAAAAATCGAGTTGTGCACCTCCATATAAGATTGGAATCAATATATAACTTTAAACTGTTGTGGTTTTTACAAATATAATGTTCGTAAGATACGGGTTTCTTACCACGATTGAATTGTTTTAGCTCCCGATATTTCGGCACATTGCATGCGCCATGTTCACGGGCTGACTGAAGTGATGCGGTAGTGTGAAAAAAAAAGTTACACGAACTCATATCGGTCTACTTTTCTCCTGATACGGCGACAACTACTATTATTGTCCTCGTTTTCACTAAAGTTCACACTAGCTGTTTTCTGTCGACAGACTTTTTTTTTCACACTACCGCATCCCTTCAGTCAGCCCGTGAACATGGCGCATGCAACTGTGCCAAAATATCGGAAGCTAAAACAATTCAATCGTGGTAAGAAACCCGTATCTTATGAACATTATCATTGGAATCAAAGCGAGACTAAACAGTTGTTTATGAACGGTTAGTTACACAAACGATAGTTTAGTCAAAGGTGGGCGCGGTCTTACAGTTCTTACGAAGGAAAATATGTCTGCACATATCTGTGAAGAAATACAAAGATATGTGTAAAGTCAACCCAAAAGCGTGGTTTCCTATGGGCAAGTTATCCCTAAGTTAGAGTGGGATCCAAACCCCATAGTACTTTTAGTGAGCTGATTACAGTTTTAAAGATTATTTCAAACTAATCTATTTTATTTAAATTAAGCATTGGATTCCACTGTTACAATATTCAAAGTTCGTTTCTTATGCATATGCTTGAGATACAATAAAATTGATTAAAAGCGGTAATTGAAATTTAAATTAGAATCGAGTCGAGGAATTGTAAACGTTAATAGAAAAAATCGACTTCATTCTGTTGGAAAAACAATCAACAATTGTAATAAACATACTGGTAATATATACAGGCCGGAACATTATATTGAGATACCCTCATATATACCACATATACCAATAAAAATTCCGTCTAAAATCGGACAAAAACACTTCATATATAATCTAACTGATGATATCAATCGATTGTAAATACGTAGAATTCCGCTGTCATCATAGACTTGCTTTTGTCTATACGGAGGGTCGGCACAGTATGTCCTCCATACATCTCTATCAGCTGTCATATCTGAATTCACTCCCTTAAGCATATCTTTTACACTATCTAACTTTCTTCGGTCTTCTTCTACCTTTGTAGCCATCCACAAATAGTTTCTTGTTTATGTCACATCTCCCCGCGTTATATGTCCATTCTACGCTTGTATTTTGTTTCTTAATTAACTCCTGTATCATTTGTATTAAAACATTATTTATTAATAGCATTGGCCGCAACTCCGTCCGCATGGAATTAAAAAAACAAAAGTAAGTAGCCTATGTGTTCTTCCAGACTACGTTCTACATCTATGCCAAATTTCATTCAGATTGGTTCAGTCAGCAGTTAATGCTCCAAACTCTAACAAACATCCATCGTAACTTTCGAATTTATGATATTAGTAAGATTGTTGTCTATTTATACTATTATAATAAAGCGTAAACACCCACTACTTCGTGGCGTAGGATGTCAGCAATCACAGCATATTTTAAATAATTCTTCATTTAATAAAAAGTCCTACACTTACGTCATGCTTTAGGCTATTTATTTTCACGAGATTAAACTTAGGGGATAAAAATTTGAAAAAAAACCCTAATGTGGGAAAGAGATCACAAGTTGCTGCCAACATCAAGAAAGAAAGATTACTAAGGTTGGTCATGTCATGTCATGTAATTTTGACATTTGCTATTGATAATTACCAATAAACAATAAAATTTTCATAATTTCATGCAGATGAAGTCGTACGGGAGCAGCTAGTATTTTTATAAAGATAAAAAGTGACGACAAAATGTATTCATACAAATGTTTAAATATGTAAAAACGTTTACTAAAGAAGAAATGATTGTTTATAGAAAGGATTACTCTTAGATAAAAAAGGAATAACGCTTGCAACTCAAACGAAAAACTTTTTTCATTTAACTTAGTAAATCCTTTCAAATGAAAACTTTTGTCTAAACGAAATGAAAATGAAGTACTGTCGACTTATATAGAAGACTAGCTTTTGCCCGCGACTCCGTCCGCATGTTGAAAAAAACTAAAGTAGCCTATGTGTTCTTCCAGACTATCCTCTACATCTATACCAAATTTCATCGAAATCCGATCAGACGTTTAGGCTACAAACTTTAATAAACATCCATCCATCTAAACTTTCGCATTTATAATAATCAGTGTAAAAGTATGATTTTAAATCGAATATCTAGGAAATCGATGCATCATTCTTCATTGTCTTATTAGTTACTTACGCAGCCCCTTAGAGTCCAATTCTAATTAAAACACTAAGGCTGTTTATACTGAGCTATGGACTCTAAAGACGGAGGCGGCAGCTACATAACAACTCCCTTAATTACCACTTAACGGTTCTGAGTACATTGTGTGTTGTGATTTTATACATTTTCTAAGATACGTAGATTTTCTTTCATACTCTAAAAATAGGGTAACAATCATACTGATCATACTATTGAGTGCAAAATACAACCTCTTTGGCTGACAAGCAGTATTTATACAGCCAAAGAGGTTGCATACTGGCCACCAAGGCAATAATCGTTTGTAAAAGAAGAAGTCAAGAATGTGATCGACATAGTTTCGAGTTTTAAGTTTCTTGTATATTTTTTTGTGTAAATAAGTTTTTAATAAAGATATGTTTGTTTTATAATAAGTGTTTTGTATTTTTGGCTGCCGCGCTGTCGGTAACAAGTTAAACACATACTAATATTATAAATGCGAAAGTTTAGATGGATGGATGTTTGTTAGAGTTTGTAGCCTAAACGGCTGAACGGATTTCGATGTAATTTGGCATAGATGTAGATGATAGTCTGGAAGAACACATAGGATACTTGCATTTGTTTTTAATCAGCGCGGACGGAGTCTCGGGCGAAAGCTAGTATAACTATATTTTTCAAATTCCGATGTTTCGTAATGTTCCACCATTAGCCGAGTAAACATTGTTCTAGTCAACAGAAAAGCATTTAGTCTGTTTATTTCCCGTGTGTTTTTACTCACAAATGTTTTTCTTACGGATAAAGCGAAGCGGAAATATCGCAAATGGCATTACATTTTTTCCGTCTTTCTTCTACTCGTACTGCGCATTTATTGACTACTAGCTGTTGTTCGCGACCTCGTCCTCGTGAAATTAAAATTAGTAAAAATTTAGCCTACGTGATCTTCCAGACCATTCTCTACATCTATACCAAATTTAATCGAAATCGGTTCAGCCGTTCAGACTACAAACTCTAACAAACATTCATCCATCCATCTAAACTTTCGCATTTATAATATTAGTAAGATTAGTAAGATGTTACTCACTGATAACATAGCTTTTTAATGGTGCATGAATTTCAGTAATCGTCAGAGTAGTTTTTTAGTTATTTCAATATAAAAATACAAACCTTTCCTCTGTATAATATTAGTATAGAAGAACGGGCGAACACCTTTGACTAAACTATTGCAAAATTGTAATGCGATTGTCGATTGTTTCGCAGCCCATTCAACTGTTTAGTTGCACAACTAAAAACCGACTTCCATATAAGCTCATAGAAATCAACAGACTGAACAGTTGTGCGATAAGTTAGAATAGATATATTTGTTCAAGTTTGTATTTATATCGCGAAGCCATTTTTTGACTTACCTGTAAGCCAAGTCCCATTAAAAGGCTTGTAGTGTTCGGCGAGTACGTCGTTCAGTGTAGGCCGCCTCCCCTTCACTCTGCCGCCATCTCCTGCTGGCGTCAGTAGCGCTATACTGAACACAATCAGTCCAAGCACCGCAGCTATCACCAGGAGTGCGATCAGAATGCCTCGCCAGTTGCGTTGTGTTGGCGTTGATGCTGCCAGTTCCTGAAACAAATGAATCGCTGTTAGTGCGAATGCAGGGGCTTAATCTGTAGGGGCTTAACTTTGATCAGATTGTAACTAGAAAATACTCTAGATTATGTATTCTCGCCGCGCGATTACATGACAATGGCTGACGCATTTATATGATGGCGGTACTTGGTAAAATAAAAAGATTATAACCTCAAATATTATTTTACATCTGTGTGTGTGTTTATAAAAATTAATAAACCGTCTTTTTCCATGTACTAAAGTGAATAAGTCACATCAAGTCTGCAATGTAAATAAAAAAATCATTCAGACTAACGTTGCGTTTAAAATTAAAATTTCAGAATAACTGCCATCTGTTGTCGAATTAAAAAAGCGTTGTAAATACAACAATTTAGCCAGAAATAAACATTTTAATATTTCGTTATAAAAATTCAAAAAGTTTTAGCTAGATTAAAAGATTTAATATGAAATATTTTTAGCTGTTTTATGCTTTAGATTTTTTTTTTACTTTTATTACGCTTTCACCGCATCATATATATAAAACTTTGGGCACATCTAAATGTTTTTACCGACGAAAGTCATGTAAGCTAGCCTTGTAAATTTTTAATACATGTAAGTACACTTTCCTAACTTAAGTACTGTTTTTTAAAACTTTTAAGCATCGAATTTATACTTCTTGAAACTACGAGTGTTAAAAAAGTTACATTTTTATACATATAACTTAGCATAACTTTCATATGCTTAATTTTTCAGTAAAATAATTTTTAACACACAGCTGAATTATACAATGCATTTTTCATTGATTTTAATTAATAATTTAATACTAAAATTAAAATTTAACCCTTAAATGCATGATTTTTTATTTAATTATAAAATCAATATTTCAGTAT
>NW_013527471.1:454153-473409 GCF_000836215.1 Papilio polytes | reverse complement strand
GGTAAAAATAATAAAAAAAAGTCATGGTTTCAATAAAAACTATAATTTTGTTCGTAGACTTTTGGCAACAATATGCATTTAAGGGTTAAATGATTTTATTAAAAACTAGCTGTTGCTCGCGACTTCGCCCGCGTCAAATTAAAAATAATAAAACATATATCCTATGTTACTCACTGATAACGTAGCTTAATGATGAAAGAATTTTTATAATCGACCAATTATTTTTTTAATTATTTTAATACATACAAAGAAAGCAAAAATGACCCTAAATTTCGTTGCGCGATTTCGAGCTAAACTATTTAACTACGTCGTAGTCTTAGACTCCAAAAATCAAACAAAATTAGAACCCACCTGAAACCATTACCTTTTGGATAAAAAAAGAATTATCAAAATCGGTCCAGTAGCGGCGGAGTTATGCCGTAACACACATAAAAAAAAACAGACGAATTGAGTACCTCCTTCTTTTGGGAAGTCGGTCAAAAATACAGGCGTTTCCTCTTTACAATAATAATATAATATAGATATTTGGGAGCTTATAATGAGGGATCATTTAAAAATATGATCAAATATATACGAATGTAAAAATATAAATGAATTCGTAAATTTATATTGCGCGTAACTTGAAGAGGGTAGACAGTTTTATGTGAGAATGGGGACGAGGTTCATTGCGGCGTATTCGAATACGACTAGATTTATTTCCGAGCATAAAACGTTAATGGACTGATAACAATTTGTTTCACACAACGTATTCGTTTATGTTATTACAAGGTATATTTGCAATTACATTAAGAGCGAGCGCACAATTTTGACTAGACTATCGCATAACTGTTTAGTCTCCTATGAGCTTGTTTAGAGGCGCACACTACTCGATTTTTAGTTGTGCGACTAAACAGTTGAATTATCTGTGAAACAATCGACAAACGCACAAATGTTTTGCTATAGGTCAGAAAAGGTCGCCAACTCTTATTGTTTTGAGAAACGGTTTCTCTTATTTATATATATACGAGTACTCTTTTGTTAGTTCGTTTTAATTCACGATACAAAAAACTATTTTTTCCAACAAAAACATTGGGTTTTGCAAAAATAATTCGTTATCTTAGTACATATCTTACTACAACATAAATGCGTAAGTTTGGATGGATGTTTCTTAGAGTTTGAAGCCTAAACTGCTGAACAGATCTCTTTTAAATTAGGCACATGTAGAACAGTCTGGAAACACTTACTTTTAGGCTACTTACTTTTTTAAATTCCTTGCAGACAGGGTCATCATCAACTTGCCCTTATCACTTCCGGAGGGTCGGCACAGTATGTGCTGCTCTTTCATACATCTCTATTAGCCGTCATATCTGAATCCACCCCTTTCTTAAGCATATCCTCTTTCACACAATCTATCCATTCTTTCTTCGGTCTTAATCTTCCTTTGTAGACGGGCGAAAACTAGACCGTTATGTTTTTAAATAATTATCCGTTGCCGCATTATAAGAAATAACAAATGAATACAAATCAGACAGCATCGGTGTTCTACGCACGATGTACTCTATTTTCCAAGCAAAAATTATTTAATTATCAAATAAAATAACATGACAGCGACAAAAGTGGAATACAAAGTAACCCTCGACAAAACAATTTGGCGGAGATACAATATGTTGTTCAGATTTAACTACATCATTATTTTGAATATTCCGACTTACAGTGTCCCACTTGAATACATAGCCGAGGAAATTAATTTCCAACCCATTTTGGAACACAAGTAATACAAAAAATATTCGCATTCATATGAAAAGAGTAATACGAGTATAAGAGTTTAACTTTAGGCAGATTTAAATTTTGGTCTATAACTAACCAAATACCCTGACTTCGAATTATTTACTACTAAAGGAAATAAAGATAACTATCCTAATGTTATAAGTTAAATTAAATTATTTTTAGGTAAAAGTTTTAATAACGGTTTAGTTATTTTGGAAAAAAATCATGATACGAATACAAATAACTCCAAAAGCTTTTAAAACGGGAATTGGGAAATTAAATTCTCAACGTATAACACAATAATAAGATGTTTTAGTAAAGTGCCTTTTGCAAAAAAAAAACCTTTTAAGCTAAAGCGACATCCCTAGAAGACTATAACCTCGTACAGCGCCATCTTTTGTCAATATGAGGAAACATTTTTGTTTTATCAATAAAATAAATGAATTTTACGTCAGAATTGTAGCCTACTGTCACGAAATGATTGCTCTAAATCCTCTTTCTCTTCCTTTTTATGCAATTTTCTGTGTATGTGATTGAGATGAAACATTCAGGGTAGTTTTTTTGTACCAATGAGGAATAAGTCGCTAGAGCTGCGTGTAGCTTGTAAATATATTGTCTCTTGAATTCTTTATTTTATTTATTTATATTTTATTCATACACAAATATAGTGAAGAGTGACAATAAACCTGTTTAACGTACGCGAAATAAAACCGATTACGGAGTCGCATGTTGCTGAAATCTGCGTTTCGAATGATATATTGCGTAACTCGAATTGTTTTACAATGTGAGTTACATAATGATTATGTAAAATTAAATGTATATAGTTATAATTGTCAGTTGGCAGTATGTAATAAAGTTATCTTCTATTTTTAGTTAAAAGGTTAAGCTTTGTCAGTCAGTCTTCATAATTGTTAAATTAAACATTAGCGCCATCTATTACCGAAAAAAAATTTCATTCGTAGACAAAAAATATTATTTAAAAGTCACCAGACTCTCTTCTGATCATTTCACAACTGTGTTTGAAGTTATGTTATTATTGATTATTTTGAAAAGATGTTTATTTATTTAATTACATAATCAAAAACTGGTTGGGTTTGGTTCAAGAATGCATTGTTCCAAGTTTCGTAAGTAGTTAGCGAAAATAACTGAGATAATTATCTAAAGAAAAGTAACTGCTAGAAATTAAAGAGTACAGTTTACTGCGAGGCTAATTTCCCGACTGAAGGGGTTTTTTTATGCTTTGTTTCTTTTTCCTTTAATTTCAAGCGTTTGAGCTTTAAAAGCTACTCGGTTAACTTTAAGTAAATTCTGTACAAATGATTTGGTAGTTTATAATTAATTTTTTTTTAAAAACGTTTAGAAACACAATGTTCTAGTAACATCTAATTTTGAGAAAAATCAATAAAACAATAGTCTAAGTTATTTAATGACATATGAGCTTTTTAGATATGCAAGTATTTTTATATCGGTTTAGTAGTTTTTGAGTTTATTTGTAACTAGTCTTTGCCCGCGACTCCGTCTGCGTGAAATTTAAAAATAATGAAGAATAAATGAAAAAATATAGCCTCTGTTATTCAGGTATAAATTACCTTCCTAACGGTGAATGAATTTTTATAATCGGCCCAGTAGTTTTTTTAGCCTATTCATTACAATCAAACAAACAAAGTTTTCCTTTTTATATATTAGTATAGAAGTATAGACAAACAGACAAATTGTTTGTTATTAGTAATAGCAATTCTCAAAGGGAAGCAACGATCTTTAGAAGAACTGAACATTTATGTTCTTTTTATATATAAATTTACATGAAATTGGAATTACTTCGAAACCTTTTTCCTCTAATAAAACCTCTTTTAACATAAGAGATTATGAGTAAGCTTGTAACAAATTTTATAGCATCATACAAAAAGGGTTTTTTATGAGGCTCCTAAATCGTTCTCGGATCTTTTTCCATTTATTTGAACTAAATTCTTGCTATTACATACTCGTATTAACTTAACAATATAAGTGTAAGATGCTTGTTTTTGATTTGCATATACTAGCGTTCGCCCGTGACTCCGGTTGGAATTAAGACAAAAATAAATAGCCTGTCTTTCAGACTATCCTCTACATCTACGGTAAATTCCGAGAAAGGTTCAACAGTGTAGGTTGCTAACTCTAACAAACATCCATCTAAGCTTCCGCATTTATAACATTATTAAGTATGATTGTGCCTACAAAGTTTTTCATATAGTTAATGGTAATTAAATAGGAGAGTGAAACTCTTCAAATTTTTTAAACCTAGCTTTCGCCCGCGATTCCGTCCGCGTGGAATTAAAATGTTGATTGTCTTTTTCGAGACTATCCTCTACCTACATCTATGCCGAATTTCATCGAGATCCATTCAGCAGTTTAGGCTACAAACTCTAACAAACATCCATCTAAACTTTCGCATTTATAATATTAGTAGTAAGATTTACTCGCAGTTCATAAAAACAGTGGTAATTCCTTAATGAATACGTTATTGGACGCATTTATTCATTTTTCCAAATTACTGAGAATTTCTGCTTATAAAGTGACATTAAATTATTAAAATCTGTTAAAGAGTTTACCATATAAATATATTTATTTCATACTAGCTGTTCCCGAGCGGCTCCATCCGCATGAATTATGAAAATTTTATTTTATTGTTTACATTTGTCAAATTATCAATAGCAAATGTCAAAATGACATGACATGACAAACCTTGGCAATCTTGTTTCCTTTGTTGGCAGCAAATTATGGTATCTTTCCCACATTAGGGTTTTTATCCAAAATGTTTACCGCCAAAGTTTAATGTCGTGAAAATATATAGCCTAAAGCGTGACGAAAGTGTTGGGATTTTTATTAAAAAAAGAGTTATTCAAAAATATGCTGTAATTGCTGACATTTCAGGCAACAAAGAAGTGTGTATTTACGCTTTATTATAATAGTATAGATTCTTCTTGTGAATATTGTACGGATTACTTCTGATAGTTTAATTTAAATGTTACTGATTTAAATAAAGCATAGATATCTGAATAGTTTCGATTCGAATATTTCGCGCATTGAATAAAACATGAGCCATCTTTCGTTGGCTATTGCGTGCCTAATTCGGCCATTCAGTTTATTGAAGTGCTTCGGATTCTCAATAGTCGGGCACGTCGATAATATGGAGGCTTTTAAATTTTACGTCACTATTCTATTTTGTAAATCAAGGCAATTTAGACGTATATTTAGGTAAAAAAAATGATAAAAACGTAAGTCTACGTAAAGATTGGTATAATAATAGTAGGTAAAATTCAAAATAACGTAACCGTAATTAAAAACACAAAAATCCTGTTTGATTTATCTGCTGGTAAAGCAGCGCCATCTATTGCTTGCATTATAAAATTATTAATTTAAATTAAAAATGTATTACATAATAATAATGTGTATATTACATTTTATATCTTAGAATAAACTCGAAAACATTAAAAAATAATTAATAATGAAGAGAGTTATGGCAACGGATATTTAAAATGGTTTAGTAGCTTTTGAGTTTATCCGGAACTTTCTTTAATAATATTCGCAAAGAAAATAAACTAATGGCATATATTTTCAAGAGACTGTCAACGAAAGAAGCGCAGATAATGAGATAAAAGTACTCCCGTTAACAAATACGAAGCTTTCAAGAAAAAACCTCCCCGATAAATTTATCTATATACGCGTAAAGAATTTATTAAATGCTTTCATTACTATATTATAAAGATTAAAAAAATTACAATAAATACGAGACGATGTTGACATAAACCTGAAAGTGTTAAGAATGAATGTGGATGGNGAAGAAAGTATGGATTGTGTGAAAGAGGATATGCTTAAGAAAGGAGTGGATTCAGATATGTCTGATAGAGATGTATGGAAGAGCAGCACATTTGCCGACCCTCCGTAAGGAATAATGGCAATTTGATGATGAAAGATTAATACAATTGGAGTGTCTGTATGTCACGCTCGAGACAGCGTGCGCGTGAAATTAAAAGAAATATCTATGTTACTCACAAATAAATTACCTTTTTAACAATGATTTTTCAAATCGACCCTAGTTTTCGAGTTATATCAAAAACGAATGAAAATGCAAAAAATAAAACTCTTTCCTCTTTATAATATAAGTATAGATTAGGATTAAATTGCTAAATGACCACAAAAAATTGTTAAATTTATGTTCGTCTGTAAGTCTGTTTGTTTCGGGTTATTTCTGAAACGGTTAGACGATTTTTTTTTATATAGTAAAAGGGGGAAAACGAGCGGCGTGTAGACCAAGGTGGTCAACGACGCCCATGGACATCCGCAACACCAGAGGAACTACAGATGCGTTGCCGGCCTTTGAGGAAATGATAGGCTCGCTTCTTGAAGGACCCAAAGTCGTATTGGTTTGGAAATTTTGACTAGAGTTTTAATAGAATGTAGCATTTGCGTATGTGACGTTTATATTTTCGACGCTGACGAAGTCGCGGGTAATAGCTTGTCTTGATTATATTTTAGAGTAGAATTCTTTGCATATTTTTAGAGCTGAATAAAATTTTACTTTTGGTAGAAAGCAAAATAATTGTAGATGTTTTTAAACCGTTGTTTTTTTTAGGAAATTCTAAACTTCATCTAAAATCTATTTATTATTTACGACTGAGGGATAAAATACTGTAAAAGCGTGCGCAGATATGAAACTAAACTATCGCACAACTGTTTATTCTTGCTTTGATTCCTATGAGCGTATGGAGCGGACATTACTCGGTTTTTAGTTGTGCAACTAAACAGTTGAATTGGCTGCGAAACAATCGACAATCGCACCACAGTTGTGTGATTTAGTCTTAGATGTGGTCCGCTCTTGCAGTTTAAAATATCAATTCGCTGTTAAAAAAATAAAAGCATAATTTAAGTAAATGTTGATTTGAAAAAAACAGAGAAAAATATATGTAAAATTCCAGAAACATCTCCAATGTTCTCGAATATTCCATTGTTAGTTCAAGAAACAAATAACGAAAGCACTCAAGTTGAAATGTTCTCTTTCATTGTTAGTTACATCGATCGCGTGGTGTAAGTTCAAGTTATCACTTAGGTACTTACGTCTGGTTGTTGAACTTATCTTAAACAGACTTAATAATTTATGTAATTTTTTAAACATTCTGTTAGCTTTTTAACTATTTTGATATATTCTGTATTCTTAAAAGTTATTTGATAATCTGTGCTTTTCAACAAAACTATTTATTTTGTATGAAAAACAACAAAATTGTCAGGAAAATATTAGGAAACGGAAGGAATAGTGGGGGGTAGTTTTATAAAATATATGGTAAGGAGTGGCTCGGGCGCTCAGTCGCCAACAAGCTCAGTGTCTTCTAGTCGTCACAACGGAATGTTCGATATCTTTACGTTGTGGAATCATTTGAGTCGAAATATCTAAACAATTCATATTTTATCGCTGAACTTAAGAAAATTCTTTAGATGTTATATACGTACATAGTATAGTAGTACATATACGTTTATAGATTTTAAGGTTGAAAGAGAGAAAATTAATAAAGAGTGCATTTACGAGTAATACCAAATCAGTTCTGTAGTTGTCCAAATTATTTTGAACAATCAAAAGTTTTAAATTTACGTCATTAGCATAGCTGTTGTGTTTAGGATTTCATAAAAAGGATTTTATGTTACAAGCTTTTGATAAACGCATTGTGTCCTACGATCAGACATTTTTATAACTAAACTAGCTGTTGCTCGCGACTACGTCCGTGTGAAATAAAAAAAAACAAAAGTAAGTAGCTTATGTGTTCTTCCAGACTATCCTCTACATCTATACCAAATTTAAACGAAATCCATTCAGCCGTTTAACAAACTCTAACCAACATCCGACTTTCGCATTTATAATATTAATATAATTTTCAACAAAACTGTACATAATTTACATGTATTTATTTTTAAACGCAGTTATCGATCTCCGCCTTTCGAGCGCCCGGGCACAGGGCAGAGGGTACGGGGAGCGTCTAATTATAGACCTCTTCAGTACTACGAATACCTTTTTAAAGGAATATACGCCGACCTTAATGATCTCTTAATTTTACGTAAACGGTACTTTATACACTTGACAAATAATTAAGGAGTTATTAAGCTTTGATTCGAAAGACAAAAAACCTTAGCTGTTAAGGTAAGAATATAAAAAAATCAAATCTTTCCATTTTAAAATATTAGGACAGATAGTATAGAAATAAAAAAATCTTCGATAACTTGTAAAGTTTTAGCTAAAAGATTGTCGATTTTTAAATTCAAATAAAAAAGGCAACTGTGAGGTTGGAAAGATTTTCAGATTTCACGTTTCGCTGAAATAATATTTGCAAATGGATTCCTCCGTCTTCGGTAACCCATTGTGGGTAACCTTTTCGATTTTTATGCAATTCTAAACTTTATGCCATTAGATTAAAACTCAATTTCCAATGTGGGACTTTAATGTTTTCTTGTTCGTTTTCCGTTGGTTTTTTCGAAGCTTATTAATATTTGATAAAGATTTTTTGTGTAACATTTTTGAATACGGGGAAAGTTAAATTTAGTTTTGCGATTTACATTTAGAATTTTCACTATAATGTTAATTGTTTATTACTTTTGGTTTTCACTGTATGAACACTTGTATGAAAACTTATTGGCATCCTTGTCAAATTCTGTAGAGGGAGAGAGAGAGAGAGAGAAAGAAGATAACAATATACCGTAAACTATACAAGATTTGGCGGAAACATTTTAATGTCCACGTTTCAAATCTGCATAGACCGACAAGGATATCTTACCCGATGCGACTCAAAGTAAATTATGACAGCTAACTAGCGCCCTCTTCGCTAGAAAAGTGTCACAAGAGCCTTTTTATCGTGTTTTTTTGTCATTTTCTATGACTATTTTACATATTTTCTGATAGAACTAAACGATAGCAGCCCCTCATCTTAGATATCCTTGTTTGAATAAGCAAAAAGTATAATAAAGCGGACACGTAAATTGTCACTACAAACCAAAGACATTTAAATAACAGACGAGGCAGTAAACAAGACACTGGTATTTTCTCTGAAAGATACTGTCAGTAAAGTTTAGTTATGACAGATAATAAAACATTTAAAAAAAATATAATCAGCCCCATCTTTTGTTATAAAATAAACTAAACTAACATTTTAATATTATTCAATGACACTTATTGGCCATTAATTTAAAAAAAAAAATGAAATGTGATTTTGTGGTTCTATCAATAAATAGCGTTAGTGATTGTGGAAAATATTTCAAATGTCAACTATGCCATTGTTTTGTTTTCTATGTAACCGTGTCCAATATTTGGACGACTCGACCAACGCAACGAAAGAACAACCGAAAACTACAAAACAACCACAATGAAAACGCAAAGAACAGCAACCAAAAACATCAAAGAGCCCGCGACCAGCGGGAGACCTGGCCTGTGGCGAAACGTTAGTAATATTGTGCTTTAAGACTAGACGATCTCGCCACAGCGCCATCTATCAGTGCGGGGCAGAAACGATGCCAACAACCATCTCTATATATTTGTATTTCTCTGTTACAAACTGACAAATAACCCCTTACTGGTTGAATTTGCATATAAAACGAAAAGCTACACGTGATGAATCCCTGAGAGATGTACAACTACTCGATCTAAACAATGAATGTAATGTTTTTATACTATTCGAGTGGGTTATCTTTGACTAAACTATCGCACAACCGTTGTACGATTATCGCAGCCCAACTGTTTGCAGAATTAAAAATCTAGTAGCGTGCGCACCTCCATATAAGCTTTTAGAGCGGGACTAAACAGTTATGCGATAGTTTCCGGTGTGCGAGCGCTCTCAAAATACGTAGTTGTACTACGTAGTTTGGAAACGCATTAATTTATCGATTCAAAAACACTAACGAATGTTTAAACGTAGTTAGGAAACCGGCCATTAGTTCAGTATTAACCTAAGCTTACTCTGATACTAAATGTTGTGTGTAAGAGATTAAAATGTCATTAATAGGATTTCCACTGATGTATTAACGTGTATCGACATTTAGACAAAATAATTATTACCGTGAAACTCCAATGTGAAATTAATACAAATCGTATACTATTGTTGTCTCTATTTTATCAAAAAGAGTAAAAGAGATGGCAATGTAAGTTACATATGCTTTAACTATCGACATCCTGCGTAGTTTGTTATCAATGCGTTAATCCCTTTCAATTTATTTGCTAACTGTACAAATACTAGTTAATCTATTGCAGTCTATCTGCGATATATCTGGATTAAATCTGAATTACTTATGCCCTGTTTCCACTAACTGACTAATTCCGATTCCGACAAACGTAAATACAATGCGGCTAATCGCGTAGTGAAAAAGAATGCTAAATAACAAACCCACATCTGGCTATAAAATTGAAAATAAATCCGTAAAAATCAAACAAAAAAACGGAACCCACCTGCAAACACTACCTTTCGGATAAAAATAGAATTATCAAAACCGCTCCACTAGCGACGGAGTTATGCCGTAACACGCAAATAAACATACCGACGAATTGAGTACCTCCTTCTTTTGGGACGGTCAAAAAGAAACCTAAATAAGACAAATATAAACTGCAGTGTATTTTCTATACTATTATAATAAAGCATAAACACACACTTTTTTGTTGCCTAAGATGTCAGCAATCACAGCATATTTTCCAATAACCCTTTTTTAAATAAAAATCCCTACACTTACGTCACGCTTTAGGCTATATATTTTCACGCCGTTAAACTTAGGTGTAAATATTTTGTACAAAAACCCTAATGTGGGAAAGAGACCATAAGTTGCTGCCAACATCAAGGAAGCAAGATTGCCAAGGTTTGTCATGTCATGTCATTTTGATATTTGCTATTGATAATTTGACAAATGTAAACAACAAAATAAAATTTTCATAATTTCATGCGGATGAAGCCGCACGGGAACAGCTAGTATTCCATAAAAAGTAACAAATAAATTATTTAATTTATTGTAAATCCATTGATAAATTAAATAAATAATCTAATCTGAAGTTTATTCGATCAACATCTTACGAAGGGAGTAAACTTAAGTGAGGTTAACTTTACGATCTTTCAGAGGTAAACGTACTCGGTACGAATTTATCGAGTTCATTTATTAAGGTATCGTGTGTTATTCTTAGTAATTCAGTTTTATTTTTGGACTTTACTGGAACAACAAAATAAAACATTTATATGGGTTAATAATAGTGACAGAAAATTTTATTTTATATACAATAGCTTATTGTTGAATATAATTTATCTGAAAGAAGAAGAGTTGACGGCTAAAT
Organism: Papilio polytes; assembly: GCF_000836215.1. Lineage (NCBI taxonomy): Eukaryota > Metazoa > Arthropoda > Insecta > Lepidoptera > Papilionidae > Papilio > Papilio polytes. The sequence continues at coordinate 462,338 of NW_013527471.1, read as the reverse complement.
TAATTTAAAAAAATTGTCTTACTAATTACAAGTTTAGATGGATGGATGTTTGTTAGAGTTTGTAGTAAACTGCTTGATGGATCTCGATGAAATTCTGCATCAATATAGAGCATAATCTGGAGAAACACATAAGCAATTACTTTTGTTTATTTAATTCCACACAGCGTCGGGGGCGAAAGCTAGTAAGTTCTTTAAAACAGCTACAAATATTACTCTTAAGTAATGAATTATATTAATTATATTTCTTAACCAACTATAATAACTTTATTAACGTTTTATTATGGTCATGAAATAACAAGAGGTCCTTCAAGTCACATAAAATGTTATGGATATGGATCTAAAAACCCATTCAAGAAGGTAATAACATAAATTTATTTACGGTCTACGGTGCTACGATCTTCGTGACGGTACTACGGCGTAGACTTAATTCTGTTACAGTTATTTAATACTAGTCTACGGACGACTTCGGCCGGAGATGCTGAGTTTAATTTGGTAATCATTTTTTTTAATTCTCTTTTGTTAAGCTTCTGATAACAAATACAACAAAAAAATCGGAAAGCCGTTTTCACGTAATGCCATAACAATAGGAAATAGATATTCATTTTCATTGTTAAAAAAGTCGCTATGGATTATATATCGATAGATAAATTCAATTTTTTATATTAGTTACAATTATTGCACACAAAGTACTCAAAATCTATACTATTATAATAAAAACGTAAACACACACTTCTTTGTTGCCTAAGATGTGAGCAATTACAGCATATTTTCGAATAATTCTTTTTTCAATAAAAAGCCCTACACTTACGTCACGTCTTAAGCTTATGTTTTCACGCGATTAAACTTAGGTAATAAATATTTTGGATAAAAACCCTAAAGTCGGAAAGAGACCATAAGTTGCTGCCAACATCGAGAAGGCAAGATTGCTAAGGTTTGTCATGTCATGTCATATTGACATTTGCTATTGATAATTTGACAAATGTAAATAATAAAATAAAGTTTTTATAATTTCACGCGGATGAATCCGCAAGCGAACAGCTAGTTTATTATAACTGTCATACATTGGTAATAATTCGTAATAGAAATAAAAAGCTTGTTTATAATGGGAGGTCAGTTTTCAGCACATGTACCTAATTAGTCGGTAGAAATTAAATCATTTGTTTTAATTAAAAATTTCCAGTCAGATGTTCAAAGTCGTTTGGAGTTTCGCCAGAACATGATTTCTCTGTGAACAGAACTGTTTCGCTATTTTTAATTTACTTTCAATTGTCACATATAACTGCCTTATTAAGTACTAAGGGCTTATTTTAGTGTAGATTTAGTAATAAAAACCTTAATTCACACCTAAACAACATCTAATCATTTATTTATATTTCAGTCTATTCAAACAAATATTTGTAATTTTTAAAGGTTTATAATTAACTAGATTTCGCCCGCGACTTCGTCCGCGTGGAATTAAAAAAAAACAAAAGTGAGTACCATATGTGTTCTCCCAGACTATCCTTTACGTCTATGCCAAATTTCATCGAGATTCGTTCAGCCGTTTTAGCTACAAACTCTAACAAACATCCATCCATCTAAACTTTCGCATTTAAAATATAAGTATGTTGTCTTGGCAGTCTAAAGCCCGTTATACACATCAGTTTTATCTGAACAGTCAGATAATTCCAACAAAACTGGAAACTATTCAGTCTTCAGTTCTGCCTTCACGTAGATTTAACTGAATTGGACTGTTCAGATAAAACTGAACGTGTATAGCGGGCTTATGTTTGTATTTTTAAATATAAAATAACAAGAAACGCTTTAATACTCGCTTGAGTAATATTGTCACATAGATTCCATTCAAAAGGGAAAAAGATTGTTGCAGAATCGTGGAACAGTCTCTAGACTGCCGAGTAATTGTTATCAATGCCCCACAGATCCTCGCGTAATCTCACAAGTAGTGTAGGATTCTTTATTTTACTTTACTAATAGTCTTTTGAAAGAAAATGTTATTAATAGTATGATTTTTTAAGCAATCAATGATTAACGGTCATTATTCCACTAGTTACTGTAGATTTTGGGTTTAAATTTCTATTTGATTCATAAAAATTGTAAATAATTGTACCATGACAATTAATGTTTCTAAAGTTTTGTAAGACCTCGCACCTTTGACCAAACTATCGCACAACTGTTAAGTCATGTGACTTAACAGTTGAGCGATAGTTTGGTTTGATTGCTATGAGCTTATATGCGCACATTACTTGTTTTTTAGTTGTGCAACTAAACAGTTGATGCTGCGAAACAATCGACAATCGCACAACTGTTGTGTACCCGCTCTAAAGGGAATATGTATGTATTTGACTACAAATGTTATAATTCAGTAAACAAGAAGCGGTTTTAATTTTCGCTACTATCATTGTCGCTGCAGTTTTATCAATCTTCACATAAATTGTGGTTTACTGCACAGAGGTCGCCACTGGCGTGTTTAAATGAAATGTATTTGGTTTGATGTGGAATTTAATTAATTCTCTCATCATCAGTTCACTATACGTCCCCAATGAGGGGCTCGGAGCATACTCTAAGATATGACTAGGCCATAGTCAACCACGCTGGCCAAGTGCGGGTTGGTTTACTTTGAATTTCTTCGCCGATAAATGTAAGTTGCATCACGATGTTTTTCTTCACTGTAAGAACGTCGGGTAAATTATGTACATATGTAATTTCGAAAACTCGAAAATCACAGTACATGGCGGGATTCGAACCCAAGGCCTGTAGATTACAAGTCAAGTGCTTTAACCACTGAGCCACCGAGGCTCTATTAATTCTTTAGATATATAAATATCATTTATCAAAGTTATCTATATCTATGTATACTTACTAATATTACAAAGTAATATTATAGTAGTAATATCAATGTAAAATATAAATGACTAGCTATTCCCGTGCGACTTTATCCGCATGAAATTATGAAAGTTTTATTTTGTTGTTTACATGTGTCAAATAATCAATTGCAAATGTCTAATAACAATTACCTTACTATGACAATTTTGTTTTCTTGATGTTGGCAGCAACTTATGGTCTCTTTCCCACATTAGGGTTTTTCTCCAAAATATTAACCCCTTATGTTTAATGTCGTGAAAATATATAGCCTAATGCATGACGTAAGAGTACGGCTTTTTATTACAAAAATAATTATTCGAAAATATGCTGTAATTGCTGACATCTTAGGCAACAAAGAAGTGTGTTTACGCTTTATTATAATAGTATTGATTATAAACGTTGAACCCTTATCAAATTAAACTACGTTTATTCTGCTAGGAGCGTATTCCTCTTTAAAAGCGTAATTAACTCCTAACCCCTTGCCGTAGTTTTGTATTCTCGAATAAACCCTCGACTATACCCTAAGGGTGTTCAACCGTTTAGATGTTATGACATATTTTTGTCTAGTTTTCTTGTTAAAGAAATAAAAAAATTAGATCTATTAAACATACCTAATATCAGGCTTAGAATTTGTGAAATGTAAATTCTTGGCCAACGATAAATTTATTGTTTACAAACATTATAATGACAATTATATTTTGAATGAATATGAATAAATCGTGAATATGAATTAACTATATAGAAGACTAGCTTTCACCCGCGACTCCGTCCGCGTGAAATTAAAAAAATAATATAAAACATAGCTTATGTTACTCATTGACAAGGTAGCTTTTTAATGGTGAAAGAATTTTTGAAATCGGCCTAGTAATTTTTCAGTTATTTCCATTACAAAGAAAAAAGTTTTCCTCTTTATAATATTAGTATAGATATAAAGCCCGTTATACACCTTCTGGTTTATCTTAACAGTTCTCAATTTGGCCTAGAAACGTCATTTTAACTGTATAGTTCGATTGCATAGTGAAAACTGACTGTATGTAGCTTAGCGTCATAAAATAAACGCAATCAGGCATCATTGAAATGTACTTTACTTAATTAATATTTCTTTTATAGTTTTAATGTATAAAAATAATAATATTTTAATATTGTAATTAAATTAAATTAATCTTACTAATATTATAAATGCGAAAGTTTAGATGGATGTTTGTTACAGTTTGTAGCGTAAACTGAGGAACGGATGTCTATACAATTTTGCATTGTAGATAATATCTTGGAAGAACACATTGGATACTTACTTTTGCCTTTTTAATTCCACGCGGACGACCTCGGGGGCGAAAGCGAGTATAGAAATAAGTTTTCCCGATTTTTTTAATTCTTATAAATGTTGCATTGTTTACAACCAGCATAGCATTATTTTGTATTCAAAAAGATAATACTGTAAATAATAAAAAAAATATTAAAACAACAACTTCGTATGCAATTTCTATTTCACAATGTGGCTTTTTTAAATAAAAGCAAATTTATGTGTCATTTTAAAAATAATACAACCCCACTTGAGGTAATAAATCTGCACTAAGGTCAACCCTTAGTGTAAGTTAAAGTATATTATTCGTAATTAGGTTTTATGTAGATAGAAAGTGACGTTTGAAAGACATTTTAAAAAAAGCTCTGTTAAAAAGCTGTTAGAAGTCAGCTTTTAGAAAAGGTTCTTTATAATAGTTCAATAAAGATATTCCTTTGAATGTAAAATGTTTTCATAAATGTCCCTTTTCCGTTCTTTACGTGAATAGGCGTGGTATTTGAAGTTACGTTTTCCTTTGAGAGAATAGTTAAGAGTTTACAAAAGGACCTTTTTAAAAGTATTATTACTGCATACACTTATTTAAAATCTTACTAATATTATAAATGCGAAAGTTTAAATGGATGTTTGTTGGAGTTTGTAGCCTAGACTAAACGGATCTCGATAAAATTTGGCATAAATGTAGACGATAGTCTGAAAGAACGCATACTACTTCCTTTGTTTTTTTTTTAATTCCACGATGATCGAGTCGCGGACGAAAGCTAGTTACCTATAAAGTTTATTAGAAAAAAACTTAATTGTATAGGAATCTTTATTAACAAAAGGTCACAGAATTTAAAACTTGTTTTGCATTTAGACAGAACAATTAAAATTTTATACAGCTATATATCTTTTGTTAATCAATAATTATATACACAATATCTTCAATCAAAGATATTCATGACAATAGCAAAGCTCTTCATCGTAAATTGAATGTCATTTGCATTTGCGATTAGTTCGTCCCGACTCTCGGGCGTCCAATAATTCTGCAACTGGGTTAATCGCTTCATTCCTACGTCATAAACAAGATGGCCTACTAATTTGTGGGTAGATTTTAAATCACATTTATAGTGATGTAAAAGTTCAGTATTACATGCAGAATGGCCTCATCAACTTGCCCTTATCCCTTACGGAGGGTCGGCACAGTATGTGCTGCTCTTCTATACATCTCTATCAGCCGTCATATCTGACACCACTCTTTAAGCATATCCTCTTTTACACAATCCATCCATACTTTCTTCGGTCTTCCTCTTCCTTTGTAGCCATCCACATTCATTCAGAATGGCCTAATGAATTGAAATTGGTCCGGCAGTTTTTGAAGTAAACATCATCATCTCCTTATCCTACTCCCGTAGGGTCGGCGCAACAGGTTTTTGTCCTCCACATAACTCTATCATACGTCATCTCAGTCATCACTCCCTTTTGGATCATGTCACCTTTTACACAATCCATCCATCTCTTTCTAGGTCTACCTCTACCGATGTACCCGTCCACACTCATAACTAACCTTCTCCTTGTAATATGCTAGTCATCCCTCCTCATAACATGCTAACCTTTTACTCCTTACCTTCTCTACTACGGGGACTACTCTCAAACTTCCTCTAATATACTCATTTCGTATCTTAAGTTTTTGAATTAATCATCAATTACAAGAAATATAAATTCCTTCCTTTTATTATACGTTAGGTTTTAATAGATTTGTTTGTGAAAAAATACATCTATAGAGCGTTTCAAAGTCGTTAATTTGACAACTAAGTGAAGATTTCTCGTGCGGCAGTAGAGTGTGTACACGGATACGACTTTTACAACAAGCTTTGCGATAAAATAATTCCGCAGTAATAAATAAATAAATGTAAAAACATCCGAATAAACTTTACCGAATAAACCGCAGACCACAAATCGCCGAGCAGTTTACATTGGCGCGATATTTTCCCTACAACGATATTGGAAGTCCGTGGACAGAATTACGAATGTCCACGCTTTAATTCGGCTGTTTACATTATACAGAATTTACTTATTTAATTATTTACCACTTTACAAGTACTATGTACAGTCAGCTGCACAAGAAAGCACACATGAAACTAAATTTTCGCACAACTGTTTAGTCTAGCTTTGATTTTTATTAGCTTATATGGAGGTGCACTACTAGATTTTTAGTTGTGCAACTAAACAGTTGAATTGACTGCGAAACAATCGACTATCGTACAACTGTTGTGCGATAGTTTAGTCAAAGGATTGCGCCCGTTCTAAAAGTTTAACCGTTATATCTTTCATTACAGTTATAACATAACTACAAATTATATGTACTTGTGCTATATATTAGCAGAATAAGGAAAATTTAATCTCTAACATAAGAAGAATTGAGAAGTAACTCAGTTATTAATGGTGCGTTAAATGTGAGTCTTAGTGTAGAATCATACTAATATTATAAATGTGAAAGTTTAGATGGATGGATGTTTGTTAGAGTTTGTAGCCTAAACGGCTAAACGGATTTCGATTTAATTTGGCATAGACATAGAGGATAGTCTGGAAGAACACATAGGCTACTTAGTGTTTTTTTTATAATTCCACGCGGACGGAGTCGCGGGCGAAAGCTAGTAAATAATAAATATCCATTAATGTATGGAGTTTCGCATACTACTCGATTTGTAGTTGTGTAACTAAACAGTTGAATTGACTGCGAAACAATCGACAATCGCACAACAGTTTTTCTGTAGTTTGTGCGCTCGCTTTAAATGTACTTGCTAAGTTACTAAAGGCGTATACTAGTAGCTATTGACGGTATTCGTTCTTTGTCTGACAACCTCTATTAATTTCATTGAATACATCCTACGCATGTCGCCTACATAGCTCCTACGTCAGATACCCACGCAATTACATTCCCATCTACCCACATAATTTGAGGACATTTAATATGGTTGCTACCTAACGTGAAACATGTCTAATTGGTTTCATTAAACAGGACACCTTAACTAATTATTTTAGAGCTATTACTCACGTCTACTTTTCTCGGTGACGGCACCGACCAGTTTTGGACCCTGCGGGGGTCTTCAGGGCGAGTGTTATTGGGCCTGTTTCGCGGTCGCGTCGCTCCTCGCACTGCGGGCCATCGCTCGAAGGGCACGGTTTGAGAGGGCGGGGGCGCCGGGGGTGCAGTTGAGTAATAGCCGTAAAATAATTAGTTATAAAATGTCACACGAAAGTTTAAATAATTTAACAAGATATCTTTTTTAACTTACCTGTAAAAGATACAATGTAACTTGAAATCGGATTCAAAGTTGAATCATTAATAGTAAAACATTCTTTATGGTTTTAAGTTATTGTTAAGTAAAGCGGTCGATCGTTTAAACTCTTGACTGCACATGAACCCTTTTGGATTCATGAGCCAAGATAAGACAAAGTTATATAGTTAAGTTATAAAATTAACTATAAAAAGTTACGTTTTCGGTTAATTTAAAAATTCATTAAAAATGACAAAGTAATATAATCAAGCGTACGTCTATAAATTTTATTTAAAAATTACGGACCTAATCTTCTTAAATAATAACTTTGTTATGCAAATTAAATTAGAACACTCTGTAGATCTTCATCATTCAAATGAATATCTCAGAAATAATTACTTTAAAAGGTTCCGCAGTTTACGAAATTAGGCTAAAGTATTAAAACTTTGCCTTTTTTGACAGTTAATATTTAAAGACATAGAAATTTAATTTCATTTTATATAGTTTTGTTCAATCCTAGTTGTATATAGAGATTTCGTTTGCGTGGAGTTTAAAAAACAAAACAAGTAGTCTATGTGTTCTTTTAGACACCATCACCAGCTCACTATATGTTCCCACCGAGGGGCTCGGAGCCTACCCTAAATTAGGGTGATTAGGCCATAGTCAACCACGTTGGCCGACTTCACACATATCTTTGAATTTCTTCGCCGATATGTGCAGGCATCACGATGTTTTCCTTCACCGTAAGAACGTCGGGTAAATTATG
>NW_013527471.1:440801-454147 GCF_000836215.1 Papilio polytes | reverse complement strand
TCACATTGGTACACGGCGGGATTCGAACCCAAGACCTGTAGATTACAAGTCAAGTGCTTAAACCACTAAGCCACAGACGCTCTCTTACAGACAACCCTCTACATTTATGCCAAATATCATCGAGATCCGTTCAGTTTTGATCTAACAAACATCCATCTAAACTTTCGCATTTATAATATTAATAAGATAATAAAACATTGTATTAGTTACATTATTTTGTTTCCTCATAATCAAGTTCCATTTATTTCGGAAATCAGTATTTTATTGAGCTTGATAAAGCAAAGGTCATCGCTCCCTCAGCGGGAGTTACAAGATGGCGTCTAAGTGACTATACTATTATCTTCATTAACTTTATCAGTTTATGTCGCAATAGATTTTCTATTCACAAAGGTCATTTACATCTTATATTCAATACAAGCTTTTGCTGCAACCTCGTCTGGAATTAAAAAAAATCTTACATAGCATATGTTTTCTTTCAGACTATGTTCTACATCTATGCAAAAATTAATGTCCGTTCAGCCGTTTTGAATATTCGTATTTACATTATTAGTAAGAGATTATAATGGTTAATATATTTTAAGTAGGTAATTCGGGATTTTTTCCCTGTAATCACCAATTAATAAAAATTCTTCTATTACTTTGGAAAAACGAACATCCTGTAAAGTTTCGAAAGGTTCGAAAAGTGCAACTGTACATTTTTCAGTTCATAAATCACAGCCTAGACTAGTTCCGAAAGTTCTGCATTTCACTTTCAAGGGAACGAAGAGAAAGTTGCGACACGTTGCAAATTTCAGCCGAATGCATAATTTATATTGCCTTCCTGAAACTTTTTAAATAAAAAATATTAGTTCCAATGGATTTAACAAACCTTGCTTTCAATCAAGCATCGTCATCAGCTCCGTATACATACTTAGGGGGTGCTCGAAGCCTCGAAGTCAAAGGTACCCTATGTTCGGGTACCTTTGAGTAAACTAACGCACAACTTTTATGCGATTGTCGATTGTTTCGCAGCCAATTCAACTGTTTAGATGCACAACTAAATCGAGTAGTGTGCGTATCATAGAAGTCATAGCACGACTATGCAGTTCTGCGATAGTTTAGTCAAAGTTGTGCGCGTTCTTAGCGTCTAAATATGTGTTGGTGCTTCAACTAGACCACTGAGTGACGGATTTTTTCACAATCTTTTTGTATACGTTGTTATAATTCCAGTACCCAATATCGCAGCAGTTTTAATATCCTCTAACATGATATTTTTAAGGTTATATTCGTAATTTAATGTAAGGGAGAAGAAACTCGGTGTCACATAAATCTCTGCAAGATTTTCCTTCCGAGGCAATTTATAGACGTCGCGTAGAAACCCTGCGCTGTCGTAAATCATGTCAACGGACGACCGACAGACTTGAATATATTGAAAATAAACATCAATGTTTTGGATATAAAATATTAAAAAAAGTATCAAACGCAGATTAGAGAACCACTAGAGAGAATAAGAAGGGAGAATCAGTATAGAGAACCAGAAGTTATCAATGCAATGACGTGAGGTCACACTAACCTTGAAAACGAATATGCTTTTCAATTTTTTGTTCTCCATTCCTCGTCTATATTTGATTGTATTTTTAAGGTGATAGGTGTCTGTCGCCAACAAACTGTTGTGCTTATATTTTCTTATGTAAAAAAAGTGAACCAGCAAAGAGAAGCAGTAGGAAGTTCCGTGAAGAAGAGCAGAAAAGAGAGCCCATCATGTGAAAATTAAAAGTGTACGTAAGCACAACTTTACATGCAAGGAAAAAGTTTTATTGTCTGTAAAACGTTGTTGTTACATATACGAGTGTAGGGTAACAATTCTCTATGACTCTAGTAAGTCCTAAAAGTATTTTGTTAAAATTTCATGAATACTTGTCCATTGGTTTAGGATCGTTGGATAAACATGCATTGATTGGTGTAATCTATCTTACTAATCTTACTAATATTATAAATGCGAAAGTTTAGATGGATGGATGGATGTTTGTTAGAATTTGTAGCCTAAACGACTGAACGGATTTTGATGGTATTTGGTATAGATGTAGAGGATAGTCTGGAAGAACACATAGGATACTCACTTTTGTTTTTTTTAATTCCACGCGAACGTAATCGCGGGCGAAAGCTACTAGAAAAATAAATGAAAATAAGATAGATCCTGTCTTTATTCGTCCAATTTATTTAGTACTATTTCTATCTACAGGATGTTTTATTTAAAAGCGAAATACGAACGAGAATTTTAAAAAGCTTGTATCGAATTCAAATAAAATGGTTTTACCACAAATTGCGCTCAATCTATGAGAGTGCAACTTACAGCGAACTGAAAGCTATACAATGAAAGAATATGTTATTACTTATATGAAAGTGGTTTTGTATTATACATTACTTATGGACTAGTATATGAGTTGAATTACTACAAATATTACACGCATAATTCTATCTGAAAGTAATACACAACTAAATCTAAAAATGGGGAAACACTGCTACACTCGCATAGTAGTCACTAAGGGCCACCTTTAGTGTAGAACAATTGTGTTTATTAGTCATAATAATCATAGAAATTATTTTAGAATATATTACAAATGTTTAGAAGTTCAGAGTACTCTTATAATACAAGTAACTTAATGTTTTTCTTGCAAAAGATAGACATTTAAATAGAAATCCGAAGCGAATTTCGTAGATTTTAATTTCCTCCGCAAACGGCCACATAAATTACTTTAGCCAACGTTTTGTGTGATTTTCACTTCACTACCAGCAGGAGCTGGAAATCGTTTGACCTAAAATTGTTTTAACAAGCTAATAGCCATTTAGAGCGTGCGCACTTTCACTAAACTATGGTACAACTGTTTAGTTTCGCTTTGATTCCTATAAGCTTATATGGTGAACACACTACTCGATTGTGTGCAACTAAACAATTGAGTTGGCTGCAAAACAATCGACAATCGCATACCAGTTGTGCGATAGTTTAGTCTCGCTTTGATTCCTATAAGCTTACATGGTGCGCACATTACTCGATTTTTAATTGTGCAAGTAAACAGTTGAGTTGGCTGCAAAACAATCGACAATCGCATAACAGTTGTGCGACATTTTAGTCAAAGGTGTGCGCCCGGTCTTAAAATTCAACAGTTATATCTTACGTTATGTTTATAACTAACTAGAAATTACATGATAATGTTTAACAGAATAAGAACTATAAAATAAAAATAAAATAATGTTTAATCCTTGTCAACACTAATATTATGAAAAAAAAAGTAATTAAAAAAAACTAAACATAACTAAATAACCTTATTTTGTTAAACATTACCGTAATTAAATTGTTTTCATTTTCTGTGAAGTAAATCAGAGTAGTTAATGACGCGTTAAAGGTGACCCTTAGTGTAGAATTGACTTATAAATATTTAGTAACCATTCAATCACATCCGTGATTTATATTTCATATTTTTATTTAATTAAAAAATGAGTAAACCATTTTTTTATTAATTCACATGCCTTTTAATACAGTCTTTCGTTTAATTTTGTACCGTGAATAAATCCTGTTGATTCGGTCTTAACAAAATGCGGGTAGAAAAAACCGTTGGCTGCTAATCCCCAAGATACACGGATGGTTTGCCTTAAGCTTCATATTAATTTTACTTATTCCCACCCTTGTTTATTACGTGGTATAAAATATAACAGTTAATACCACTAAGCTGGGATTTGATTTGAAAATATCTGTTCAGCGGTTTCTGAACATTTGATTCGTAATTTATTGTCTTACTAGTATTAATGAGAAATATAAATCTAATTATTTATAAGTATACATTCTTTTAGATAAGTTAGCGAATATTATGTTTTTTTAGAAATAAACACTAGCTGTGTCTCGCGACTTCGTTTGCTTAAAATTGAAAAATATTATATAACAAAGTCTGTTACTCACTGATAACGTAGGTATTTATTGGTAAAAGAATTTTTGAAATCGGCCCAGTAGTTTTTGAGTTATTTCAATACATACAAAAATACAAATCTTTCCTCTTTATAATATACTAGCTGTTGCTCGCGACATCACCCGCGAAAAATTATAAAATTGTAGCATATGTTACTCATAGATAAATTACCTTTCTAACGGTGAAAGGATTTTTAAAATCGCCCCAGTAGTTTTTGAGTTTTTTCAATATATACGAAGGTACAAATGTTTCTTCTTTATAACATTATAATTATAGATAATTTGTCTAAAATTAACATTGCAATCTTCTCAATCAATATCTATTTTATTTAAAAAAATACTTCTATTATAAAACCAAATAGTTCCTCAATAAGAATACTGTAAGTGCAAACTAAAGAAAACTTTTGATTTGTTATAACTGTTCTCGTTTAAGACAGAAATAAATTGTTCATTTGTTACAAAGTAATGTAACAATGCAAGTTCATAAATCATAACCAAGAGAAAATACTTCAAAAGAACTATTAAGTTTTTCTCACGACAAAGAAATTGTTGCTATCTAAAATTATATTGTTGCTATCTAAGTTTATGGACTTCAAAATTAGTAAAACACTAGCTTTTCCCGTGCGACTTCATCCGCAAGAAATTATGAAAATTTTATTTTAATATTTAAATTTGTCAAATTATCAATTACAAATATCAAAATGACATGACATGATGACAACCTTTCTTCCTTAATGTTGGCAGCAACCTATGGTCTCTTTCCCACATTAGGGTTTTTATCCAAAATATTTACTTCCTAAGTTTAATGGCGTAAAATATATAGCCTAAAGCTTGACGCACGTAGGGCTTTTTACTAAAAAAGAATTATTCAAAAACATGCTGTAATTGCTGACATCTTAGGTAAGAAAGAAGTGTGTGTTTACGCTTTATTATAAAAGTATTGATAGAATAGATAATCTTCATTCCTAAATTAGGGTGACAAAGCCATAATCAACTGTTAAAGCAGTAAGAAAGGGAACAGTTTTACAACAGATTTAAAGGCAACAGATAATAGAAGGGCAGAAAATTATTATTAATATGAGAACACATACGCCTAAAGGACATTATTCTTTAGACTGTAAGAGCGCGCGCACTTTTGACTAAACTTTCGTACAATTGTGTAGTCGAGCTTTGATTCCTATGAATTTACATAGAGGTGCGCACACTACTCTATTTTTAGTTGTGCAACTAAACAGTTGAATTGGCTGCGAAACAATCGACAATCGCATAACAACGTGTGCGGCCTCTAAGTGTTCAGCAACATAGCATTGTCTCCTACTCTGCCTAAATACTCATCATCTCCCCTGCCTCATCCTACTCCTGTAGGGTCGGCGCACCGCGTTTTCGTCCTACAAAGCACTCTATCATCCGTCATCTCAGTCATCACTCCCTTCTTGATCATGTCACTTTTCACGCAATCCATCCATCTCTTTCTAGGTCTACCTCTACCGATGTACCCCTCCACATTCATAACTAACGTCTGTCTTGTTACGATTCATCCCTTCTCATAACATGCCCATACCACTCTAACCTTTTACTCCTTATTTTCTCAACCACTGGGTCTACTCTCAAATTTCCTCTAATATTCTCATTTTGTATCTTATCCAATCGTGTTAAATACTCTACTACTAAAACTCTGACTAAATACTGTCGTGTGTAACGAGCATAATATAGATCAAGTATTATTTCGTGTAATTATAGACGAAGGAAAGTAACGTAATGGAATTGCGAATGATATTTTCCAAGTCCTTTAGCGTGCATGTTATGGTAATGTCCATGAGAATAACAACTGACGGATTCCCTCATTCTATTGATTTTCTAAACGTTTTCTTTTCATAATTTCATGTACTACTGCTGCTCGCGACTTCGTCCGCGTTAAAAAGCCTGTGTTAATCACTTATAACGTAGCTTTTTAACAGTGTAAGAATTTTTAAATTGGGTCCAGTATTTTTTAAGTTATTTCAATACATACAAAAATCCAAAAACATAAATCTTGCCTCTTTATTCACCGACTTCCAAAAAGAAGGAGGTACTCAATTCGTCTGTATGTTTTTTTTTAATATTAGTATAGACAAACATATTTAAAGCCCACTACAGACTCTCAGTTATAACTAAACAGTCGAACAGTTAATACAAAAGGGTGTGTAAAAAATAATTGTACAGTCCAACCAACAGTAAAACTTTTGCCTACGATTGTGAGACAAGGACAGAGAGATAATCTACGACATTTTAAATAGACTATAAAGCATTTTGACTCATATCTACTTTTAATTACCAATAAACGAGTAAACTACATACAAAGTTCCATGTAATGTTTGGTTAAAGATTCATGTCGTAATAAAATGAACACATAATAAACAATCCTGTTTGTATTGCCGTAGACAGATGGCGCCACTCGTAATATGTGACGTCACAAACATCTACAGCCAACAGCCAATAAGAGATTGTCTCCGTGACATATATACGTGCTATGCATTTGTTATTAATGACCTTACTATAATGTGGTAAGAGCCGAGACTATATAGGAACGTTGCCATTCTAAATGTATTATACTGTATCCAGTCTTCTTTCAATAGATGTACAGTCGGGGACTTCAACAGTGGGAGAGCCTGCTTTAACATCTTCGCACGAAGGTGCCGGCTCGCCCGAGTGATATAAAAAAAAGCTATAAAAATACATCCTATGTTACTCACTGATAACGTAGCTTTTTAATGATAAAAAGATTTTGAAATCGGCCCAGTACTTTTTAGTTCTTTCAATACATTGTCAGTTCACTATACGTCCCCACTGAGGAGCTCGGCGCTTACCCTATGTGCTGACATTTGCAATACACTGTGGTAGTGCCCGCTTTAACATGGCACGCCCGGTGTAATACCACGACCACACAGATGACAGGCGTGTAATGGAAGCATTTCCGTGTTTCGTCTGATGAGTGTGGTGCCGGAAGCCTAATTTTGGTCCCTTTCTCTTTACCACCCTTTGCTTATAAGAAGAGGATGGGAAGAGGAAGTGGATTTGACGGTGGAGATGCATAAGAAAGGGGAAATATCCTCTTTATGTATGTCTCCTCCGTCGGATAAGGGTAGGCAACGCATCGGCAATTGCGGATGTCTATGAGCAGCGGTTGATTTCGGCGGATTCAGGTAGCTGCTTGCTCATTTGCTACCTTATGTTTTATAAAAAGAAAACAAATCTTTCCTCTTTATAATATAGATGATGAATATGCTAGATTTAAAATATAAATTATAACATAATCTTTATTAGTTCCGTCGTGTCGACCTTAATAAATCTCAGGTCTAACTTTGCGAAATGTAAAACTTGAAGTTCCTATACTCTCGTAGTCATTATCAATAATCTTTTTTGTCTCAGCTAAGACTTGTTTAAAACAAAGTAAATTATCTGCCAAGTAGAAAGTACTTAACTGATATGAGTTTGGAATGTTAGAAGTAATTTTAACACGCTTTCATTGTAATGGGAGTTTCTAAGGAACAATGGAGGAAACGGTTGGAAATCGATAAAATTTTACTAAATTATATGATAATGTAGTTATACATCACCTTACATCATATCGTACATACATCTTTCATCAATTTGTTGAAACTTAGATGTATATAATAACACTAGCTTTTGCCCGCGACTCCTTCAGCATGGAAATTAAAAAGTACAAAAGTAAGTAACCCATGACTTCTTACAGACTATCATCTACGTCTATACCAAATTTCATCGAGATCCGTTCAGCTGTTTAGACTACAAACTCTAACAAACATCCAACTAAACTATCGCATTTATAATATTAGTAAGATTAGATTTTGCCTAAATGTGTTGTTACATTACTGGAAAACCTGCCTAAAAACATATTACATACTTAAAGTATTAGACAACAACACAAGATTAAAAGGTATCTTATTTGTTTTTGTAATTAAAAATATCAGTACATAAACTCAAGAACAAAATACACTCATCTCATTTATCTATTGTATTGAAATTATAATTTGCTGAATAAAATCACTTGACATTCGTTCAAGAGCAATTCGAATACAAAACGATTTCGAAGTCACTCCTGTCTCCAATAAAGTGGAACCTTGACACAATAATATCGTTTTGTTTAGATGTTTATGTTTTAGAAGTATGTCTTTGTGTGTATGTCTTTTGTTTTAATCAATGTACGTCCACAAAATATTTACAAAACTTTAGAAACGTATAGGTCTTCGGTTAAAAAATAAAGAATAGATTCATATATTTGAATCCATTGGTTTACAAAAGGTTCTGAAGATTTGAAAACGTCCTCGACCAGAAAAAATTCTAAAGCAACTAAATTTTTAATGAAGAAATAGAATGGGTAGTTGATAAGGAAGAAAGAAATGCCTAAAGCACCTTTATACAATTAAACTTTACTTAAACTTTAGTTAATACTGTTCATGATAAATAAATTAAAACAAATGAAATCAATTCGAAACTCGTCAGTTAACATAAATTAAACAACATGGAGCTGTAATCGGATTAAGTCAGTACATTCGATGGACTAGAATCGGTAAGTGCAGCTGTACACGTGTCACCCAGGGGACTCACGGCTGACAAGCACTAATGGACTGCAATCTGGTAATCGATGGTGACATACTTAGAACGTGTACAGCGCTAAATTATGACTACTCATTTTTGCGGAAAGTTGTTGGAAGCGGGAGGCAGTGGACTGCTTTCTGTTGAAGGCATTGGGAAAGGCCCATGTCCAGCTGTGAATATACAAACATTGATGATGATGATGATGATGACGCTTTGTGAGTATAAGCATATTATTAGGAAAAATAATCGCATGTAACAAGAAGAACGTTAGTCATGAGTGTGGTACACCGGTTGAGGTAGACCTAGAAAGAGATGGATGGATTGCGTGAAAGGTGACATGATCAAGAAGGGAGTGATGACTGAGATGACGGATGATAGAGTTATGTGGAAGTCGAAAACCCGGTTCCGACCCTGCGGGAGTAGAATAAGGTAGGGGAGGTGATGATTTCGAATATGGTTGGTTAAAGCAGACGAAAGAAACTATGAACACAAACTATATGCGTAAGGAAGTTCAGTCCTCTCAGATACTAAAGTCAGTTTACTAAACAACGTAAAAGATACAATAACCGAATAAAGGTGTTGTATATAACGTCTGTTAAGTGGTTGATATTATATTAATAACAAACCGAAGCAATTAATTTAAATCTAAGGTGACAAGATATCAATGCAATTTCATTGGAATTCTTGCCAATTATACCCTTCTCAAGAGACTGACTAAAATTCTACAGGAAATTCGTTGGAGTGAGCACCGGAATGTACGGTTGCGGATTGGCAGCGAAATTAATGGAACGTTAACGGTTTCTTGTGTAGGAAATGTTACGATGTATTCCAATATGTATAGCCATCAGAGTAATATAATTTCCAAGCGAAAAAAACTCATATTTACTCCGTAAACAATAGCACCAGGATTTCATTCTCCAGATCGATATATACAAATCAATACGTTATTGGAATTAGTAGTTAATACAAAGTTTACAACTAAGAATAAACCAGTCTTTGTCTGCCCACAGCTGGACATAGTCCTCTCCGCCTTCACGATGCTGTCCACCTTCCTCATCCTACGAATTCCATCTAATTACTTCGAGGTAATATAAATATAATATTTATCAGCATTAATATAATTTATTAAATAAGCTTACTGCATACTTAAGTCATTTAACGCTTGCAAGAGAGAAGATAAAAATTAAAATAGATGTTTTTGTGTGGCTTCATTTTACTGTCTATTATAGAATAAACATTTGTATATATTGAAATAACTCAAAAACTATTGGGCAGATTTAAATTTCTCGCACCTTTAAAAGGCTACGTTATCAGCAACATGGGTTATTAATTTTAAATTACACACGGACGAAGTCACCAGTAACAGCTAGTATGAAATAAAATCTATTTTGTAGCTTTGCTTTGACATTATCATTTGATTATGATTTACTGGCTACCAAGTTTGTGTGTATTTCTCAATAAAATAAAAAAGAAGAATTGAAGAATCAGTTGAACGAGCAAAGCAACAAAGATTTTCTTGCGTAAACATGGCTGATAGAGATGTATGGAACAAAAGTATATACTGTGTCGACCTTCCGATGCAAAAAGGATAAGAAGATGGTAAATATGTACAAAATTAAAACTTCTGGTTGCATGTTTAATTTTAAATATTAAATATTAAGTTTCAACAACAAAATGGGTCCAAGCAGTATCCCTTGGGGAACTCCAAGATGCACTCTCCTAGAATTAGCGTTAATCAAGACTAGAATATTTAACATATATACACTAAATAAGTAAAATATAAATCTTACTAATATTATAAATTCGAAAGCTTAAATGGATGTTTGTTAGAGTTTGTAGCCTAAACGGCTAAACGGATTGAGATGAAATTTGGTATATATGTAAGGGATAGCCTGGAAGAACACATATGCTATTTTATTAATTCCACGCGAACGGAGTCGCGGGCGAAAGCTATATAACTATATAGCTATATAGTTTACTTATGAATTTGTTACATTTCGTGTAACAAAAATATAATTAGGTAACTAGTTATAATGTTATTTGAAAACAGTAGAAGACGAACACGTCGTTTTAGATGTAAACCATCTAAGGTAAATTAAATTCCTTAAATTACTAAGAATATTAATATAGTATGACAATATACAACGTATCACATACAAGATAAATTTAACATTACACGAAATCTTAACTAAGATTCCTAAATGCCAACAATGTTTCACCATGCTCACAATTTTTTTCAAATCTCCCCGATTATTCACTAGCTATTCCCATGCGGCTTCATCCGCGTGGTGTTTTTATTTTATTTTTTACGTTTGTGAAATTATAAATTGCAATTGTCAAAATGCTAATGCACAAATGACAACAATGGATACCAATTCTTGCTTCCTTGATGTTGGCAGCTTGTAGTTTACGGTCACTTTCCCACATGGAGCGTTTCTTCCAATTTATTTAACCGCAAAATTTAATAGCGTAAAAATATATAGCCTAAGCCGTGTCGTATGTGTAGGTGTATTTGTAAAATAATTATTCAAAAACTTTTAAATAAAGAAAACAAAACCGACTTCCAAACAAAATACACTAAAAACAAAATAATCTCAAAAAACAGTACACTAAAAAGTGACGAAATAATTCCTTGAAAATGGTAAACCTACCTTATTGTAACTGTTACGTCTATATTGTACAATTATTATTACTTTGATGTCGGTGTCAGCCAAGGTATGCAGTGATATTTCTACGTAAGGGTTTCCACATTTTTACCATAACAATTGACAATTGATAGTATAGTAACAATTAAGTAATGAATCTACATTGACAATACAATTTAGTACCTCCTTCTTTTGGGAAGTCGGTCAAAAATATGCTGTGATTGATATCTTAAGCCACAAAGTAATGTGTCTTTACGCTTTGTTATATTGGAATAGATAGAGATGTACATATAGATTCAAAGATTATATTAGTAGTTAAGTACTTGCAGATAACGTAATTTACGGTACAATGTATTATAAAACAGAGAGATGGATGGATTGCGTGAAAGTTGACATGATCAAGAAGGGAGTGATGACTGAGATGACGGATGATAGAGTGCTTTGGAGGACGAAAACCCGGTGCGCCGACACTACGGGAGTAGGATAAGGCAGGGGAGATGATGTTATGCATTACAAAACAAAGTTCACTAAACATTATTGTACATTTAGTTTGTTACGCTTCGTGTTTTATGGACTGTGTATAAAATGCTTTAATGGTCTTTTGATGTTTCTATTCTAAGAATTCGGAAACAAAAGCAAAAAGCGTTTCGCCCTCGATAAAGCGTTTATCGGATCTAGAAAAATAAACAGATTAGAAAGGTTTTTTCGATCTTTTGAATTACATAATTTCGAGCAAATCGTCAAACGTTCAGAAATAGCTTCATCTAGTACTAGCTTTCGCCCGTGACTTCGTCCGCGTAGAATAAAAAACAAAAGCGAGTAGTCAATGTGTTCTTCCAGACTATCCTCTACATCTATACCAAATTCCATAGAAGTCGTTCATCTGTTTTGGCTAAAAACTGTAACAAACATCCATCCATCCAAACTTTTGCTGATATAACTGGGGATTTTCCACGAATAATTAAAAAAATAATAAAAAACATAGCCTTTGTTACTCAGTCATAACATAGCTTTTTAATGATAAATCGACCCAGTATTTTTTGAGTTATTTCAATACACACAAATCTTTTCTGTTTATAATATAAAAAGTACTAGCTGTTGCTCGCGACTTCGCCCGTGTAAAATTAAAAAATAGAAAAATGTAGCTTACGTTACTGATTTAAGCTTTTTATTGTTGAAATATTTTTTGAAATCGGCCCCAGTAGTTTTTGAGTTATTTCAATACATACAAAAATACAAATGTTTCCTCTTTATAACATAACTATAAAAGTATAGATTCACACGTTATTCATACAATTACATACACAAATACAAAATCATTATAAACCGGAAGCGCGTCATTATCTTAGCTGTCTCGGATAATTTCCCCCAGGACTTGAAACAACCGAGTGACATATTCTCTAACATGAAACGGAAATCTGGATTTTTATTCCTTATTTTATTAACGTAAATATTCTAAAATGAACATTGTGTTTATCTTACTAATATCAAAATTGCGAAAGTTTGTATGGATGGATGGATTTATAATAATATAATATAATATTAGTATGATGCATGTAACTGTCAATCATATTCGGTTCACGTAACCAATACTATATAAGAACATTTTATCTGGACCTAACAGTTTTTTAATGTTAGTTAACATTTTATTTGCCACATAAAAGTCGTAAATAATCATAGCTAATAAAAATAACTCCAATAAAAATGACATAACGAAAAGTTTAAAACAAATATAGTTGTAAAAAATAGTCATCCTTGAGTTCTGACGTCGAGTTTTTTATTCCTTGAGTGGGGATTCAAAATGTTTATTTTCTTTTTATCCTAAGTGCTTTTAAATCACACTTTAATATTATTGGAATTCATACTTTACGCTGTATAACATTAAGTTCAGTTTCCAATAGCCAATATCTTTCCAAACGGTCGCCAAGCTATGAACTTTGAACAACGCTTTCGGCCCATTAAAATGAAAACATCAAATGTACATTAAATAGCACGTAAATTAGGTCTCTACAAAGACTATTCCATTCCCTTCATTGGTAGACAAAGTATATGATATTTTCAAGGAAATGAGTAATGTTTTGAGTTTGATAATCCATTCTTCTTTCTATACTAAAATAAAGCGTAAACACACACTACTTCGTGACGTAGGATATCAGCAATCA
>NW_013527471.1:438881-440266 GCF_000836215.1 Papilio polytes | reverse complement strand
AACCAATACTATATAGGAACATTTTATCTGGACCTAACAGTTTTTTAATGTTAGTTAACATTTTATTTGCCGCATAAAAGTCGTAAATAATCATAGCTAATAAAAATAACACCAATAAAAATGACATAACGAAAAGTTTAAAACAAATATAGTTGTAAAAAATAGTCATCCTCGAGTTCTGACGTCGAGTTTTTTATTCCTTGAGTGGGGATTCAAAATGTTTATTTTCTTTTCATCCTAAGTGCTTTTAAATCACACTTTAATATCATTGGAATTCATACTTTACGCTGTATAACATTAAGTTCAGTTTCCAATAGCCAATATCTTTCCAAACGGTCGCCAAGCTATGAACTTTGAACAACGCTTTCGGCCCATTAAAATAAAAACATCAAATGTACATTAAATAGCACGTAAATTAGGTCTCTACAAAGACTATTCCATTCCCTTCATTGTTAGACAAAGTATATGATATTTTCAAAGAAATGAGTATTGTTTTGAGTTTGATAATCCATTCTTCTTTCTATCCAAAAATAAAGCGTAAACACACACTACCTCGTGACGTAGGATATCAGCAATCAAAACATATTTCTAAAAAATCTACTGAACTAGTTTAGAGAAAATACGTGAAATTTTGATTGTATTGTGAAAAATATATTTTTTTTTGCAAAAAAATAAAACTCCGTCTTATTAAGGGTTAAAAAGCAATAATATATTTAACACTATAAAAAGAGTATTTAAGTGCGCCAAATAATCTTCTACAGATAACATAATACTGAATAGTATTTTTTAAATTCTGTACGAAAATACAGTCCCCGTAGGTGAAAAACAGCTTCCATTTTGGCCAAAATCAGTTTGTATTCTTTTCTTCTTGTGTTGCACATTTTCTGTCTTTAAATGTAAATATAAAATTCGAAACTAGAAAAACTCATTAGGTATATGGCAGGATTCGAACCCACCTGCAGAATACAAGTCTAGTGTCACCCTGAGGTACGCTTTTCGTTTTGTTACTGGTCACCGGTAATATAGATGTATAGTTTCATTCTGTGTTCAAACGGCAGTTAAACTCTTAACGTCGCATAAAACATAGGTCGTTAAAGTGAAAACAATGTTAATGCGAGTGCACATTTAGCGTAAATTTAGACCGTTCAAAATCTGAAATTCTATAGCCACGTAACCCTGAGAGATAGGCATAGATAAAGGATCTCCATTGCAGACACATCTCTTTCGCTCCTTTTACATACATATAGAAAATGCATACTTTAACTGTCGTTTCAGTTATTGAGCTGTATAACTAGCAAGTAGTTATTTATAACTAATTAGTGAGAGACGTGCCGTAACCACTAAATGATAGTTCCATTTACCTTGAAGAAGATAGAATCAGCTTC
>NW_013527471.1:422285-438861 GCF_000836215.1 Papilio polytes | reverse complement strand
AAGCGACCGCTGTCCATATGCATCCGCAATTGCGGATTCGTCGCCTACCTTTGTCGACGGGCGACACTGACCCAATCCACTAAGGGAATGCCGTAGACAAGAAACTGAACGTGTCGACGGAAGAGGAGTCGCACATAAACAGAATATTATCCCTTCCTATGTGTTTCCTCCGCCACCAAATTCACTTTTCCTTCCCATCCATTCCTCTTAAGGATAAGGTTGGAATGGAAAAGGGACTAAAATTAGACCTCCGTTGTGAAACTAGTGTACATTGCTAGCCCTTTTTATTTACTAATAATGTCTTACTTAAGTATTAGACATCATCATCTCCCTTACCTTATCCTACTTCAGTAGGATCCAAGCAACGGGTTTTACCTCCAAATAACTCTATGATTCGTCATCTCAGTCACCACTCCCTTCTTGATATGACCTTTCACTAAAGCTTCGACAGTTAAAAAAACATAAAACGTTATGAAAACCGTCCTGTTATTTTTGCTCTAAGGTTTAACTGTTGTTTTTTTTTGTGTATAAAATGTTATCTATTTCAAATACATTGTTATTTAACTTTGTTATCAATAGTTGCGAATTCGGTTTGTTCGTTTGTCCGTAGTTGTCTGAGCGATAAAAATTGCGAACATTCGATGTTTCCGCTATCAGATATATCGTTCAATTTCCATTTGTTCGTTTTGTAATCGATTGTATTCGTTCAGAGAAATTGTATAAAAATATATCCTATGTTTTGACATTTATTTGTTTTTATATTACGTGTAGGTCTTACATTGTAGTTTCACCCGCGACTTCATCTAGCCTTGTTCTTTCAGGCTATCGTCTTCAGCTATGCCATTAATTGAGCTTTGTTCAGTAGTATAGGCTGCAAACTCTAGTAAACATCCATCCATCCTGGCATCCGGGGCAGCTGCCCTCGTATCGTCTATAGTGACACCCTGAGGTATTATCCTTCTTCTTACTGATTTTAAATGCGAAAGTTTAGATGGGTGTTTACTACGAATCACCAGAACAGATATAGAACAGAATGTAGGAGGACCCATAGGCTACTAGTTAAGTTTTTCAATTCCGCTCGGACAGCGGGCGACAGCTAAGATAAAAAAATGCCTTTGCTATATTATCTGCTACAAGAAAACCTTTCTAGAAGTGAAAAAAAATATTTCAGAATTTTTTATATTTATTCAGAACAAGCAGATAAAACATATTTTTGTAGCATTTAGGGTATATTATGTTCTCTCAGATTTAAATTAAAGACGTAAAGGAAGACAGCGTCCAAGATGGGAAGATGAAATTAGGAAAAGAGCAGGAGTTACATAGAGGAAAAAGACGTAAAACAGAAAGGAGTGGCAAGCTTTAGGGGAGGCCTTTGCGGTTATCGCAACGCCATCTTGAAACGGTGTCAAATTGCTATGAAATCAAAATTGTTTTTTTATGTAAGTTTGTCGAAATAAAGACTAATGTTATGTTCTCCCAGATTTATCAAGTAATCAATACCTATCTATAAATGTTATTTCGTATAGAATAACAACGTCTTTATAAACAGATCATCGGAGCCGATTTGGATAAAGTTTTGCCTCAAACTTTGAAGGAGGATTAGGATCATTTATTTATATAAATGGTAAACCTATTAAGGCCACGGACAATGAGGAAACTTTGTCGATAAATCTTTATATTGAACTAGCTTACGCTCATGACTCCGTATGCGTGGAATAAACAAAAGTAAAGTAGTATATGTGTGTTCCAGACTATGCTTTGCATTTATGCCAAATGTCATCGAATTTCGTTTAACAGTTTGGGCTATATCTCTAGCAAACATCCATCTAAACTTTCGCATTTACAATAATAGTATGTATACATTTTTTTGTAATGGTCAATTTTGTTTTTAATTACATTGCTATGCCAGAAAAACCCAGGACTTGTATATCAGTAAAGGTATATAAGTGAATCATGTTAAAGATGTCCGTACAGCGTCTCTAAAACGATAAATAGACGAAGCCCGATAAATGTATCTTGATTTTTATTACTGTCAGAGATTGTGCTAACATAATAAAATAACGGACAATAATAACTTGGAGGTCTCGTGTGTACTAAATTATTGTAAACCTCCCTATAACGCGGTTTATAATTCGACGCTATAAGTACATACGTTTTTCAACAGGGCAAGTCGTGAATCGCGTAATAGGGGTGTTCTTTTTTTAAAATTGTTTGGAATATGCGCGTTATAAGTATTGAATTCCGCGTTATATGGGGGTATGGAATCCATGTATTTTTGTATATTTGACTCCGTCTGCACTAAATTAAAAAAAAATTGTAGCAGTCTATGTGTTCTTCCTGATTATATTCTACATCTGTGCTAAATATCGAGATCTGTTTAGCCGTTCCCGAGATACCTTCTAACAAACATCCTTCCATAACTTTCACATTTATAATATTACTAGTTTTTGCCCGTGGTTCCGCCCGCGTGAAATTAAAAAAAAACTAAAAGTTAGTAGCTTATGTGTTCTTCTAGACTATCTTCTATATCTATTCCAAATTTCATCGAAATCCGTCTGGCCATTTAGGCTCCAAACCCTAACAAAAATCCATCCATCCATCCATCTAAACCTTTAAATTTATAATATTAGTAAGATAATAGTGTATTTTATTTTATTTACTTATATACTTTACCAATAAGTGGGTAGGAAATAAACTTCCTCGACTGTATATAATATATGTTAAGGCAATTATTTTCGTACTAGGCGGTACCTTTCGTGCGTTCAAAACTTCTCAGATTTCTTTTACTAGGTCATGATTGAAATTTTTTGGATCTATGTAATAAATCAATTGTTAGTATGTTTATTGATTCTTATCATACTAAATACTAAAAATATTATAAATGCGAAAGTTACGATGGATGGATGGATGGATGTTTGTTAGCGTTTGTAGCCTAAACGGCTGAACGGATCTCCGTGAAATTTGGCACAGGTTTAGAGCATAGTCTGGAAGAACACATAGGCTACTTTTTATCCCAAGAATAGGTACGGTTCCCGTAGGATTTCGTTTTTAATGTTTACTTGATCATTCTGCAACAGTTCAACATATCTTATTGAAATTTGGCACAGATATAAAACAAAGTCTGGAGTACAGGTGGGATAAGGTTCATCCTCGAGAAACGTCCAGTTCTCGCGGGATACGTAACTTTCTGTTATTTATACAATTCGTATATTTTCTAATACATCGCGGACGTAGTCGCGGGCAACAGCTAGTAATGTTACAAATGCGAAAGTCTGCTGCATGGATCTCGATCTAATCTGACATAGATGTAAAGAATAGTTGCGAAGAACACATAGGCTACTTATTTTGTTTGTTTTAGTTCCATTTATAAGGAGTCTCGGGCAAAAGCTTGTAAAATATCTTTAAAGAAAGCAGCGTGTTATTACATATTTATGTTGAAACATCAAACAACAGCGGCAGAGTTAAAAGTCGTGTTTAACTAAACATTGTCTGTCCAGTACGAGGCGCGACGCGACCGCGATACATCTTTAACCCTCGCCCTGAAGGAGGACCACCGCAGGGTCTGAAACTGGTCGGTGCCGTCACCAGAAAAAAGTATGACGTGAGTAAGCCGTTAAATAATTAATTTTAAACATTGTCTACTGTATTTTACTGTATTTACAATTTACGTATAAGAAATCCGTCATTGTATCAATAAAACAATAAAACTAGAATCGTGAAACGTGATTTGTATTTACTCGACCGGTTGCCTAAACTAAAACGACAATAAAAGTCGAATGTAACACCTGTTTTTAAATATAACCGTTCATTTCCGATATCGTAAAATTGTTCTGGTAAAAAAGTAGCAAATGTTTTTTTTTAAATCATATGGTGGTAAACGAGTTAGCGGCCATCTGAATCCGCCAAAATGGCGACGCGACCTCCGCCCATAGACATTTGCAATAGAGAATGCATTGCCTAACCTTGACCGATAGAGGAGGAGACGCAAAAAGAGGATATTACCCCGTCTTACGCGTCTCCTCCACCGTCAGAACCACGTTCCCTTCCTATCACTTTCTTATAAGAAAAAGGTTGTTAAGGAAAAGGAACTAAAGTTGGGCCACTTGTGTTGGGTACTTCCTCGATTGTATTAGCTCAGAAGTTAGACTTTATTCAAATACTAGCTTCCGCCCGTGACTCCGTCCGCGTGGAATTGAAAAAACAAAAGAAAGTAGCCTATGTAGTCTTCCAGATTATTTTCTAGGTCTATGCCAAATTTCATCCAGATCCGTTCATCCTTTAAGGCTACAAACTCTAACAAATATCCATCCACCCACCTAAACTATCGCATTTATATTAGTATGAAGTATAACTAGTCGTTTAATGGTTTAATGGTTTTGTTTCGATAAATTTGTAAAATGCGTTTCTGAATTACGTAACTTGATAATCAGTTGAAATATAGGCTAACCGAACACTAATGAATCACTACGTCATAATAAAAAAAATGGAAACTTCAGAAACCCAGCATAAGTACAGTTATTGTTAAAATTATACATAAAAGCTGTTTATACAACACTAAACCAGGATATCGATTTATAAAACAAGTATAACTTAAGTTAGAGATTAAAACATAAATGTAGTTTACTGTTTGCTACTTAAATAACGCTATATGAAGGCTTAATGCCAAATGTAGACTATTGGACTATCGCCAATGGGATTGGTTTCCGGTGTACATTATGTACTTCCTTTTTGTATTTAAATAGATAATCTATACTATTATAATAAAGCGTAAACACACACTTCTTTGTTGCCTAATATGTCAGCAATTACAACATGTTTTTGAATATTTTTTTTATTAATAAAAAGCCCTACTTACGTCACGCTTTAGGCTATATATTTTCACGCCATTAAACTTAGGGGGCAAATATTTTGGATAAAATCCTAATATGGAAAAGAGACCATATATTGCTGCTAACATCAAGGAAGCAAGATTGCCAAGGTTTGTCATGTCATGTCATTTTGACATTTGCTATTGGTAATTTGACAAATGTCAACAATAAAATAACATTTTCATTATACTATGCGGATGAAGCCGCACGGGAACAGCTAGTAAATATAAAAAATTGTATATTAATATGACTGGTATTTCTTCTAAAGCACGATTAAACTCTCGCACAACTGTTTAGTCTCGCTTTGATTCCTATGAGCTTATATGGAGGTGCACTACTCGATGTTTAGTTGTGCAACTAAACAGTTGAAGGCTGCAAAACAATCGACAATCGTACAACGGTCGTGCGATAGTTTAGTCAAAGGTGCAAATGCTAATACATTATACGTGAAATCTTTTTAATACCACGATTTAAAAAGACTCGTAGATAATTAACATTTAACAAAGTATTTTATTATAATAAAAGATATTAAATAAACTTGAAATTGAATGATTAATCCCTTTGTGCTTTATCTGGACTTCACAGTAGAGGCTTAAAACGATCCCATTTAATGCCTTTCTTAAAAAACAATTAATTTTTCGACACTTTTGTTTTCTGAATTAAAAAAAAACATTCATTTGTGATTTGAATTTAGAATACAAGTTGTGTAAAATCTCTGGCTGCAATAATATTAAAAAACAAGAAATCGATAAATAAAATATTTCTCTATCGATTTATACCATGTGCTCAAAATGTATAGATCTACAAGGATCATATGTCAGTTGGCAACTTTATGAACTAAAAATGTCATCTTGAAAGCGTCATATTTTCACCAATGAGGGAGCAGAATCTGCAAGTATGTCGCCATTTCTCTAATTTTGAAAACAAATAATATGTAGTTTGTTTTTGTTTTTAACATTAGAATTTAAAAAGAAGTGAATGTTTTGCTTATTGGCAACTCTAGAAACTGTCTTAACATCCTTGTATAGCACGTGATAAACATTGTAATCCCTCTCAAATTACATAATTTATTGCTCGAGATTTCAGGCGTGTGGAATAAAAAATGTAGTCTACATTACTCATTGATAACATAGCTTTTTAATGGTGAAAGAATTTTTGATATCGGCCCAGTACTTTTTGAATTATTTTAATGCATACAAAAATACAATTAGTACCTACCTCTGGATTTATCGGCGGTGGCATTACAATCTTCTTCTGCGGCGGCGACCTCAACACCACATTGTCATCTCTTATTATTATCTGTGGCTCCATTGCTAACAGTTTCTTCTTACATTCTTGCATTTGTAGACATTCTTTATCTTTACGTGACAGCACTGATTCTGACGAAGCATGCTTCGATGAGCCTACTGATGTATTCTTGCTAGATAGTTTTAAACTGTCAATCGAAGCGGTTATTCTGGAACTCTCTTTACCGTTAGATGACGCCATTTTGAATGTTCACTTCACAATTTTATATACACTTAGAGTCTTTGATTTTGAATTAAGAATGAAATCATTATTTGTGTTTAGTATTTGTTTTTTATTATCTAAGGAAATATTGTTTATTTATTTGCAAATGTATTTATTGCTACAATATAGGAATTACATAAAAGGACTTATTCTAAAGAAAACACAATCGTGGCAAAAGGTAGCCAGCTCAGCGTATGCAGGATGGACTAAGCCGTTCCTTCGCTGATCTTCAGCTGATTTTTTTGGTTTTAAGATACACTTGAGAGCATTGAATCTGGGTCAGTAAATACTGTCTATTAAACACCTTTTATTTCATTATGCTAGCATGCTTAGTTTACGAGATTTGTAGTTTTCTGTTTTACGTGACCTGGTGACTATGCTCTTGAGTGTTTTGCCGTTTGTAAGTTCACTGTAAATATTAGAGATTCTCTTTGGAAAAGAAATACGTTGTAAAAGTTTTTTTGGATATAATTTATTTAATAACTAGCTTTCGCCCGCGACTCCGTCCACGTAATATTAAAAAAACAAAACCAAATAGCCTATCTGTTCTTCCAGATTATCCTTAACATCTATGCCAAATTTCATTGAGATCCGTTCAGCAGTTTAGGCTACAAACTCTAACAAACATCCATCTAAACTTTCGCATTTATAATATTAGTGAGATAGTAAGAAATATGATTTATCTACGGATGTTGATCATCAGATTTACTACATCGATCATTATTAAAGAAATATAAACAAATCTTAGTTTATAGTGAACGTCAAAATATGATTGAATTACAACGGATAGTTTTAGATATACAATTATGTAATTTTTGATTATATTTTAGGAAAATATACTCGAGAGATTTTCTATGCAACAAAATTTGCGCAGATCGAACCAGAAAATGCAATAATTTAAGAAGAAGTTTATTTGATTTGTAAGCTTCCGCCCGCAACTCCGCCCGCGTGGTATCAATAAAAACAAAAGAAAGTAGCCTAGCATGTGTGTTTTTCCAGACTATCCTCTACATCTATGCTAAATTTCAACCAGATTAGTTCCGACATTTAGGCTACAAATTGTAACAAACATGCAACCATCCATCCAAATTTTCACATTTATAATATTAGTATGAAGTATGATAGAAGTGAACACAAACGTATATTTCGAATTGTGTGAAAAACATTATGTTGACAAATTCAGTATATTATTAACCAATGGTCAATAACTTTAACAAAACCAGTTAATTTCAGTTTTCATTCGCAGGCTGCAAAATTTAATTAACTCTATTGTTTTGATTATATGTTAACAAAACTATTCGATAATTAATCACGAAATGCAATTCAACATCGAACATCAGCCAATTTTATTTACACAGTTTTACTATGTTGTTGCTCGCGACTTCGTCCGCGTGGAATTAAAAAAACATAGTCTGTTACTCACTGATATTGTAGCATTTTAATGGTGAAAGGTTTTTTGAAATCGGGTAAGTAGTTAGTTATTTAAAATACAAAACTTTGCCCTTTTTAATATTAGTATAAATAGAAATATTACATTTACATGGATGTTTGTTAGAGTTTGTAGCCTAAACGGCTGAACGGATCTCGATGATTAGTATAGATGTAGAGGATAGTCAGAAAGAGGCTACTTTCTTTTGTTTTTTGAATTTCGGGCGTACGGATTCATGAGCAAAAGTTATTATTTTAAATAAATTCGTTGACAATCATCACGATGAGGTAGGAAATAGGCTTGGATGATCATATTTTAAAATGTTCTGGATAAATATATGATTTTATGAGACATTAAGCTTTTTTTTTTTCAATTTGTTGCTAGAAAACTTACACGAAAAGGTATCAAATTAACAATTATCAAACAATTTAGAAATTCTATACCGAAATCATTTCCACGTATTTTACATTTAATTTATTATCTTCGTCCCTGAAGTTTTAAGTAATCAATAATCTTAAATACGCGATTAATTCACATTCAAAAAACCACAAAAATACGACACACTGTAATAGTTCTAATACATTTAGATTCACATTACATTTAGCATTTTGTTATACGAAATGTTTTTTGTTATACGCGCAGTAGACACACGTCCACCATTCAACGCGGCCAGCGACGTACTAAGCTCTAGGGTTGCCAATCTCCCCGCATCTATTGTACACTCGTCAGATTCGCACAAAACAAAACGTACTCAAATCAAGTAAATAACTGAATTTCTATAAACTGGTATTGGATATATTTGAATTGTTTGAGTTTGTTGTTTCAAAACCCTTAACAAAGATTATAATTAAATTGATATACAAAGAGAAGAGAGATTGCAAATAAAATAAAAAAGAAAACATTTGAATTCAGAATACAAAGGCTATATGCTTACCAACCGTATCGGCAGATGTTTATCGTAATTAAGTTTATAGCCTGAATTTCCGGTCAACGTCTACGCCGTAGCGGAACGGTGTAGCAGCGGTTTTATGTCGAATATATGAGATAATATTAAATATATGATTATGCAGAAAAATTTACTTAACTTTGATTAACAGCTAAAGATACGTTTAGTTTGGTATAACAGTGAAAAAGATCGTATATCCTTTAAATCTTACTTGGATTGTCTGTTCAAGAGGTCATCTGTTCTTTTACTGGATTAATTTTATATCATCATCATCATGATCATCACCAGCTCACTATACGTCCCCACCGAGGGGCTCGGAGCCTACCCTAATACGGGGTGATTAGGCCATAGTAATAATTTTATATAGTGTAAAGCAAAATATAGATTAAAATCTTACTTCTTATTAATATTATAAATGGAAAAGTTTGGATGGTGAATGTTTGTTAGAGTTTTTTTGATCTCGATGATATTTGGAAGAGATGTAGAACATAGTATGTCACATAGGCTACTTGCTTTTATTTTATTATATTTCCACGGGGTCGGGTTCACGGGCGAAAGCTAGTATTCTAATAAAGGTAACTTTACACATTAAATATTAATTTATTGGCATCGAAATTGAAACTAAAATTTTACCCAAGGATTTGGCAAATTCCCGAAGACGGCAACATTTCTATCAGATCGTACAAATAAATTATACGATTGGTACATTAAGATTCTCCAGAGGGACACTCCTTTATGAGCTTTCAAATTTGAATAACTTCCAATTTGTTTTCCCTTTTCTCGGAACAACTTTCTTTGGGCGTGCTCTTGTAATGAATCGAATTCATTCTTTTGATCGGAACTTTTTTAAAATTATTAATTACTTTTATTGAAAAAAAGTGTTTTTGATCGTGTTTGATCTTGGTTTGATGATGACCTTTGATCCGCTACCTATTTTAATTTTAGTTATGTAACAAGAGATTTAGTGAACACTAAGTGAGACATTAAGTGTAGAATGTGTTTGTTATCTATATAGCTTAAGTGACTTAACACTTTTTTATAATCCCGTATTTTCAATGTAATAAAATATTTCGTGGGAATACAAAGTACTTTTTTAATATATTACTTTTACTAAACAATCATACTTCTTCCTAATATTATAAATGCGAAAGTTTAGATGGATGGATGTTTGTTAGAGTTTGTAGGCTGAATGGATCTGGATGAAATTTACCATGGATATCAAACATTGTCTCGAAGAACACATAGGCTACTCAGTTTTCTTTTTTTTATAATTCCACGCGGAGTCGCAAGCGAAAGCTAGTATCAAATATTTAATTTGTATAGTCAGTTAATAGATAAGTAACGAAATGAATTACAAACATCAAGTTTGGTAAACACAAAGGACCCATCTATTTCACTGGCTCTTTTGTGAAATGAAACGGACGCCCGATACAATCAGTGGCGGTTCGGAACACGAGATATGACGTTGAAAGACGTATGATTTACGCTTCGTTACCTTCACAAATAAATCTTACTAATACAAACTAGTTTTCACCCGCGAATCAATCGGTGTGGAATTAAAAAAACAAAAGTAAGTAGCCTATGTGTTCTTCCAGACTATCCTCTACATCTATGCCAAATTTAATCGTAATCCGTTCAGCACTTTAAGCTACGAACTCTAACAAACATCCATCTAAACTTTCACATATATATTATTAGTGAGATTAGTAAGAAGTAACATATACAGTTTGAATGTATGGACGGATTCTAGTTTGTAGCCAAAACGGCTGTAGTAGTAGAAAAAAATGTCTTAAATACCGGTTTACAATAACAACAAAAATAAAACAAGTATATGTGCGGCCACCGGGATTCGCCAAAATAGCGAACACCACTGCCCATAGCCAAAATTTACAAATGCGTTATCTTTACCAAGAGATTATATTACCATATTCGACTTGGAGGTCAATTGTCAAAGATTATAAAAATATAGATTGGTAAAGATTCTTTAGAAGCATTTTTCCTACATTTTTTACACTCTGAGTATTAATTTACCATTCCATTAAATGTTAATTTGAGCGAGTAGGGACGATGTCGTCTCGAATTACGTTGGTTATTCGACACTTGTCTTTGATGGACATCCAATCACGACAGAATTACAACGAATTTAGTAAAAATCAAGTCTATTTACTGGAATTTAGTACTAAAATATGGTTAAAAAAGTAAAAAAACAGGACATTGTAAGCCCAAACTGTTAATATCAAAAAAATATTTAGTCTGTCACACTTATAATTCTCAAAAGTCAAAATTGTAAATTCAATAAATTACTACCTAACTTTAAGTTTGGATGTATGGATGGATCTCAATGATGAAGAGCATAGTCTGGAAAAACACATAGGCTACTCTTTTGTTTGATTTTGAAAAGTTCCACGCGGACGGAGTCGCGGGCGATATATATAAAATCCAATGTGTATATCAGTTAATTACATTGATGTACAAATTTTTTATACTCGTGGAATATCCACTGAAAAAACATTAGCTATGAAAAAAGCTTATAAACAGAAAAGCCATTATAAATGTGAGGTTAAGTAAACAGAGAATTCATAATTATATAAGTAGACATAATTAAAACATTTCTGAATTATAATCAGTTCTGATTCAAATCACATCAAAGGCGACACGAAGGATGTAAGTTTCAAATTTGCGGGTAGACGAAAATCTCATTTCGCGTTAGATTAACAAATATGCTTTTATATATACGTATATATACTGCAATAAATATTGGATTAGTTTTCACCTGAAAATAATATAAATTTAAGAAATTTGAAATATTAATAGAATTATTATAGAATTAAATACAATATAAGCATAAAATTAAGACTTTAGAATTATTGTTCAATTGAAAGTCATAAAAGCAAATTTACTTCAGTGCTTTTTAATTTATTTAAACTAGACATATCAAATGATTGCTTGCCTAATCATCTCAATTTCAATCATTTGAAATTAAGAAAATAATCATTAAATATATTACTACGCCACCTATAATATTAGCATGAAAACTTTTCAACTAAAACCATCTCGAAATGTGCCAAAAGTTTTCGATATCGTTTACAATCTTTTCCATAGATGGCGCTGTTATACATGGAGAACCGGAATGAGAAATTCTTGTAAATGCAATATGAAAAAACTAGATGGCGCTTTAATCAAATGCACAACGTAAAAACTATAAACAGAGAGAGTTATAGTTTGGGTAAAGTAATAATAGATGTCACCACTGCCAATAATACTCCAAGAAAATTATGTGAATACTAGCTTATGCCCGCGACTCCATCAGTGGGGTAATAAAAAAAGACCAAGTGGCCTATGTGTTCTTCCAGACTATCCCCTACAGCTATACGAAATTTTATCGAGATCCGTTCAACAGTTAAGGCTACACACTTTAATACATCCATCCATCCATACATTTAAACTTTCGCATTCATAATATTAGTAAGATTCTACATACTACCTTTATGGTTATTTCCTATATTTTTTAGTAAAAGTTTATTATAAAATGTTATTAGATACGGTGTCAAAGCTTGCACTGGTATACATCTATCATTGGGATAGATCGCATTCAGTGGAGGCGACCATTAATTCGGGACGACAAATAGTGTCGTTCGGAGAATTTATCATTTTTGGGATATATAAAAGGAATTGTAGACGTAAACGCAATTCAATTTTCTCAAGCGTTATAATTCGAGAAGTATTCTATTTTATCATATCTATACTAATATTAAAAAGAGGAAAGATTTCTATTTTTGCATGTACTGTAATAATTTAAAAACCAGAAAGTGTTAAGATTGAATGTGGATGGCTACAAAGGAAGAGGAAGACCGAAGAAAGTATGGATTGTGTGAAAGAGGATATGCTTAAAGGAGTGGATTCAGATATGACGGCTGATAGAGATGTATGGAGCAGCACATACTGTGCCGACCCTCCATAAGGAATAAGGGCAGGTGGATGATGATGTAATAATTCAAAAACTACTGGGCTGATTCTAAAAAATCTTTTACCTATAAAAAGCTACGTTATCCTGAGGCTTCATTTTTATTATCTTTATATTTTTCCGTGGACGAAGTCTCAAGCAACTGCTAGTCAATACTTCTACACTAACATTATAAAGAGGAAAAAATTGTATTTTTGTATGCATTGTAATAACTCAAAAACTACTGGGACGATTTTAAATAATCTTTTACCATTAAAAAGCTACGTTATTACTGAGTACATATTTACATATGTTTATTAATTTCACGCGGGCAAAGTCGCGAGCAACTACTAGTCAATTATAAAATACACGAACGAATAACATGAAAGCTGCTATAAATTAAACGTATGTGTTCTTTCAACAAATAATATTATGTTTGTAGAGAGAAATGGAACAGCAAGGCTGGGAACTGCGTCATTTGTTGTTTAAAATAATATTACTACTTGTTCGAGTCACTGCAACTTCAGCGTAATAGTTTATTTTAGTATTGACTTTGTAACGTAGCGGTTATAAAATGTAGACGAATTATTTGTTTCACCATTTAGTTAGTTTAAAAAACTAACTTATCTTGCTTGTTGTGGTTTACGATATACTTAGCTAAAATGTCTAGCTAAAATATTTAGTCTCGCTTTGATTCCTATGAATTTACACAGAGGTGCGCACACTACTCGATTTTTAGTTGTGCAACTAAACAGTTGAATTGGCTGCAAAACAATCGACAATCGCACAACAATTGTGCGAGTTTAGTCAAAGGTGTGCGCCCGTAGGCGAGTTAAAAAATTGGATTTTAAATATTGAAGATAACGCCATCTAGTATAAAAACAACACACTACATAACTAAATTATTTTTAAATTATTTCAAGAAACCTAACATTAAATACATTAAAAGTTATGGCCTACATTAAGTCAGTCACGATTTAAGGCCATTCGTAATGGTTTTATTGGCAAGTCGCCAGGGGGCGCGACCCTCGTCATCTGTACCACAGGCTAACCGACTCAGCTATATCCATGCTGTCAGCTTGCAAAAAACAAATGGATAGGTATACTTGATTTGTGCTTATTGTATTTAAGTTATAGCAACTGGTGCAAATTGGAGGAGAGTTGACCACGATAGAACCCAATGGAAATGTTTAGAGGAGGCCTATGCCAAGAGGCACACTGAAATTAGAGATATATTGTAAACTTAATCCATATTCTATAGTTAACTGAATAATTTCAGTATAAAGGGGCTATATTATTATTATTATTATAACTGCTGGTCACCCTAAAATAGGGTAGGCTCCGAGCGACTCAGTGGGGACGTATAGTGGTGATGATGATGACGATGAATTACTGATCCCTTAAAAAAGACTCCAGTAACCGGAAATGTGTGCTTTTTTTAATATAGTAAGTACTTACCTTATGTCATCTTTCTTGGTGTACAGAATTTATCAACAACTTACCTGAAAAAGAAGAAAACTGTATTACTTTGGGTATCGAAATTAAACACATTGTAACAGTAAAAGGGCGCGCACACCTTTGACTGTTTAGTCAAAACACTAAATAGCTGTGCGATAGTTTTATCGCACAACTATTTAGTCTCGGCTTGACACTCGATTTTTAGTTGTCCAACTAAACAGTTGATTTAGCTGCGAAACAATTGACAATCGCACATCAGATAGTTTAGTCAAAAGCGCACGCTCTAATATTTTGCAATAACATATAGTATTGCTTTTATTTTAAGTGTATATCTAAAACTAGCTGTTCCCGTGCGACTTCATCCGCAAAAAATATAAATATTTCATTTTATTGTTCACATTTGTCAAATTATCAATTGCAAATGTCAAGATGACATGACATGATGTGAAACCATGGCAACTTTGCTTTTGGATGTTGGCAATAACTTATGGTCTCTTTCCCACATTAGGCTTTTTATCCAAAATATTAACCCCTAAGTTTAATGGCGTGAAAATATATAACCTAAAGCGTGACGCAAGAATAGGGCTTTTTATTAAAAAAAGAATTATTCAAAAATATGCCGTAATTGCTCACATATTAGGCAACAAAGAAGTGTGTGTTTACGCTTTATTATAATAGTATCTAAAATAATCTATAAGAACCACAAAGTAGATGCGATTTAATAAAATTGTCCCTCAATGTCTCAGTATATTACGTTTATTGGAGACCTCTCATAAATGTTAATGTAGACCTTTTCATACGAATAGACTTGTCTATAAATATTTGATAGAAAAGCTGTGGCCGTTTTTATGACGATTTCACTTTTATCTCTAACAAAGAGTCTTCATTTACATTAAAAAACTTTCTGTAATATTTGTAAGTCTATATTTTTGTTAGAATATGAAGTTCTTTTAATAAAAAACTTAAGGTCAAGTTGACTAAATATTAATAAAAATTAATTACAAAACTAATAAAATAAATCTTTACATTAAAGTATATAATCTTACTTCATACTAATATTATAAATGCGAAAGTTTAGATGGATATTTGTTAGCGTTTGTACCCTAAACTGCTGAACGGATTTCAACGAAATTTAGCATAGACATATGGTAGATACATAGGCTAGTTACAAACTCTAACAAACACCCATCCACGCATCTAAACTTTCGCATTTATAATATTAGTAAGAAATAGAATTATAAAGAGGAAAGATTTGTATTTTTGCATGTACTGAAATAACTCAAAAACTACTGGGTCAATTTAAAAAATTCTTTCACCGTTAGAAGTTAAGTTATCTATGAATAACATAGGCCATTTTTTTTAATTTGAAGCTTACGAAACGAGAGCGACAGCTAATTTATCAAATAAATTTAAAAAACTTAAAGTGTTAATCGAAATTGTGACTTATTGTAGTCTACTTAGGAGCCATTGAAATATTATTGAATTTAAACTGTAGATTTTAAACTATGATTTTCAGTTACATTATTGGCAAATCATTCACAAACTTGTTGGTCGAATATCGATAGTTTACGAGTTGTAGCGTGTTTATGTACGTTTGGATGAATCTTGATGGAAAAAGTTTGATTGAGTTTGCCCAACTAGGAATTTTACATTCTATTAATCTGTCCTTGAGACATTTATTTTACGAATTTCCCCAGAGTGTAAAGTTTAAATAGATTTTGTTACATAAATCGTTGATAAAAAAGTTACTCAGTGTAAATTCACATTACATAACTTTCAGTGCGTATTTATCATGTACTAGCTTCCTCCCGTGACTCCGTCTGTGTGGAATTAAAAAAAAACAAAGATAAGTAGCCTATGTTATCTTCCAGACTAACCTCTACATCTATGCCAAATTTCATCGATATCCGTTCAGCACTTTTGGTTATAAATTCTCAAACATCCATCTAAACTTTCGCATTTATTATATTAGTAAAATTATATACAAATGTTTGTTATAACTTGCAAAAAGAGTAAAGCATAAAACAATACCAATAGCCATAATTCGTTTAACTTCGATACTGGCTCTACGTGACTTTGTACACTTGTTCTCCGTGACAGTTACATAATATATTATGTACTTGTATTATATAAAATCGAATACTGAAAGTCTGATTTGCAATTCTTAATATAACAAAGTTTTATTTAAGTATCGCTTTTAATTTTTTTTAAGCAACAAACATGCCATAACTACGCGTGATTCTTTCCAGATTATCCTATACATCTACGCCCAATTTGAGATCCGTTCAGATTCAGACTACTACATACTCTAACGAACATCCATCTAAACTTTTGCATTTATAATATTAGTAAGATTCATTTAAATTAGACTAGCTTTTGCTCACGACTCCATACTCGTGGAAGTATTGAAAACAAAAGTAAAT
>NW_013527471.1:413092-420783 GCF_000836215.1 Papilio polytes | reverse complement strand
CATCAAGATCCGTTCAGCCGTTTAGGCTACAAACTCTAACAAACATCCATCCATCCATCTAAACTTTCGCATTTATAATATTAGTATGAAGTATGAAATATGATCATCATCTCCCCTGCCTTATCCTACTCCCGTAGTGTCGGCGCACCGGGTTTTCGTCCTCCAAAGCATTCTATCATCCGTCATCTCAGTCATCACTCCCTTCTTGATCATGTCACCTTTCACGCAATCCATCCATCTCTTTCTAGGTCTACCTCTACCGATGTACCCCTCCACATTCATAAAATATAGTATGAAGTATGAAATATGATATTGTTTTAAAATAGGACCGGAGTTGAGGTTTTATTTAATTTTATTGTCAAAGAAATAATGCATAATTCAATCTGTAATAAAATCTCAATGGAGTTACACTAGGGATTCGGATTATAATAGAAAATTATAGTTTTTTCTTTAACGAATCTATTAAAAACCAAAAACTATATTCTGAAGTAATTTATTGTCGCAAACAATTGATGCGTTTTGCTATCAAAGACGTTAAAAATTGTGTAGAGTAGACATAGGGAAGAACATTTTTTACACCGGTAACTTCTTTGTACGGTTATATCTCAATATCTGACGCCGAGATACTTTTCATTTTTTTTGTTATTTGTTTGTTTGTGATTTTGATTATCGGACAAAGGTATCGCTAGTGAGATTATGTGAAAAATGTTTCAAGTGTCAACTATGCCTACTCTATATACTTTATGAATCTCTATGGTTTTTATACGTTTAATTTATTTTAAAAAGTTGACGCCGTCACTGTGATAAATTGCGTCCTAGTCCGTTCATGTTACTCTGTCCCACTGGATGACGTATCGCTGGAAAAAGTTATTCGCAATAAGACCTTGACTTACTTTAAACTTTAACTATTATAACTTACTTGTATTTAGATATTAAAAATGGCTTAAGAGCGGGCACTTGACTAAACTATCGCATAACTGTTTAATCGCGCTTTGATTCCTATGAGGTTATATGGAGGTGCGCTACTCGATTTTTAGTTGTGCAACTTAACAGTTGAATCGCCTGCCAAACAATCGACACTCGCACGACAGTTGTGCGATAGTTTCAAAGGTGTACGCACTCTCTTGGTCAATACAAGTAACATTAAGAAATTTAATTATTTCCGTACGAGTTGTTGCCCGCGACTTCGTCCGCGTGGTATTAGAAAACATACGAACTATATAAATAACAAAAAGCTACGTATCCCTCGGGAACCGGACACCTCGGGGATGAAGCTTATCCCATGTATACGTTAAGCCTTTGTTTTAGATCTGTGCCAAATTTCAATAAGATATGTTGTACCGTTGCAGAATGATTGAGAAGACATTAAAAAACTAAATTACTGAATCCCACGGGAACCGTAAGTTATCCCGGGAAAAAAAGTAGCCTATGTGTTCTTCCAGACTATGCTTTAAACCTGTGCCAAATTTCATGGAGATCCGTTCAGCCGTTTAGGCTACAAACGCTTACAAACATCCATCCATCCATCTTAACTTTTGCATTTATAATATTAGTAAGAAGTAAGATTAATATTGGTCGTTCTATTGGTATAGAGTCACCCCTTACTTAGGGTAGGCTCTGAGCCCCTTAGGCGGGACGTATAGTGAGCTGGTGATGACGTCGGTAAAACAAAAGTCGAACGCTTAGACTGATCCTCTCTATCATTTGTTCATTGCTCTCGCTTGTACGAGATCTTTTTCGTGTATGCATTTTTGGACGTTAACCCTATGTTTTTAAGTTACATTATACTGTGTAGACAGTAGCTTTAATATGCGTTGCATTTATTCCCGCAATGCGGTGTATTATCGTTAACATTATGTGTATTTACATTGCTGCGTTTGTGGGTACATATGTTGTTAACATAAATTAATATCCAGCAATGTACATCCGACATTGCGGGGGAATTCAATTCAGCTATGAAGTTATTTCTACAATTATTTAGCTTGTTGTATCCATCTATACTAATATAATAAAGCGTAAACACACACTTCTTTGTTGTCTAAGATGTCAGTAATTACAGCATATTTTTGAAAAATTCTTTTTTTAATAAAAAGCCGTACACTTACGCCACGCTTTAGGCTATATATTTTCACGCCATTAAACTTAGGTAGTAAATATTTTGGATAAATGCCCTAATGTGGGAAAGAGACCATACGTTGCTGCCAACATCAAGAAAGAAAGATTGTTCAGGTTTGTCATGTCATGTCATTTTGACATTTGCTATTGATAATTTGACAAATGTAAACAATAAAATAAAGTTTTTATAATTTATGACGGATGAACCCGCACGCGAACAGCTAGTTTTAGAATAACCGTGATATTTCACGGCTTTGATACATGAATGAAGATTACTCGTATAAATTCAAAAGGTAGGATAGGTGATATAGTAAATTTGTTACTATCTCGAAAAGGGCTTGACGGATGTCGATGAATTTTGACATCGATGTAGAACATAGTCGCGTGAGAAAGCTAGTATGAGATAAAAGTAGTACGTATGATACAAATATGTTTATTAAAAAAAAAACTAATTGATTAAAAATGCTTCAGAACTTTTGATTAATTTTAAAAAGTTTTTAATAAAACTCCGAGTCAAGAATGCTTGTTATCGATTGTTGCTTTGCAGAGTTTTGAAATTCAAATTTTTAGTAGAGGCAATTACGCTAACTGTAGATATTTTAATTTTATTGAATTGCTTATAATACTTACTTTTTATTGTTATTGGAATTAGCTATATATTAAAAAGAATATGACTCTGACAATTTAAAGCAATCTAAATAATAAAATTAATAGTAAACCCTACTAATATTGTAAATGCGAAAGTTTTGTTAAAATGCTGATCAAATATCAATGAAATATGGCATAAATGTAGAGCATAGTCTGGAAGAACACATGGCTACTTACTTTTATACTAGACTAGCTGTTCCTGTGCGACTTCATCCGCATGAAATTATGAAAATTTTATTTTTTTGTTGACATGTGTCAAATTATCAATTGCAAATGTCAAATTGATATGACGACAAACCATGCTAACCTTGCTTCCTTGATGTTGGCAGCAACTCATAGTCTATTTTTCACATTAGGGTTTTTATCAAAATTATTTACCCTCTAAGTTTAATGGCGTGAAATATATAGCCTAAACCATGACGTTAGTGTAGGGCTTTTTATTAAGAAAAGAATTATTCAAAAACATGCCGTAATTGCTGACATCTTAGGTAACAAAGAAATGTTTGTTTACGCCTTATTGTAATAGTATAGATTGACTTTTTTTATTTTTATGACAAAATTTGATTAAGATTCTGTTCAGTGGTTTAGGAACGCATAGATGACTAATGTAACATTGATTTTAAATAAAGAAATAATTGCCCATAAAAGATAGATTTGAATAAGAGTTTCTATTAAGATATTTTACAATAGTAATAAGAATTAACGTGTAAATCTCTTGTTAAAATCTGGCGCGTTGCCACATTATCTCCGACCCAGTTTTTGTTACGTTAAACCGGTCGCCTGCAATTTGACGATAGCAAAGATAAATAAAATAAATGTTGCTATAAAAATAATAAAGGGGACAATATGCCATAAAAGAAGTTCATTTTTCTCTTTATTTCTATCATTGTCATATATCTTCTTTATTTTAGATATCTGGATTAAAATATTTTTTTTTATTTTGGTTCTCAAAAAATCACCTTAGAAAAGGACGGGAAGGAAAACAAGATTTAAATTAAGTTTTTAGCATAAACACATCAGTCGAACCACGGAATTACTTCCAGTTTAGTCGTTTCTTATCTGTGGTCATTGGTCTAGGAGGCCATTTATGCAACAGTTGTTACGAACTCTACCCGTATAAAATATCTTTACTTAAAAGTGCATAAATAATTCAAAGAATTATCGTTAAATCTATACTAATATAATAAAGCGTAAACACACACTTCTTTGTTGCCTAAGATGTCAGCAATTA
Organism: Papilio polytes; assembly: GCF_000836215.1. Classification (NCBI taxonomy): domain Eukaryota; kingdom Metazoa; phylum Arthropoda; class Insecta; order Lepidoptera; family Papilionidae; genus Papilio; species Papilio polytes. The sequence continues at coordinate 416,789 of NW_013527471.1, read as the reverse complement.
CAGCATGTATTTGAATAATTTTTTTTTAACGAAAAGCCCTACACTTGTGCCACGCTTTAGGCGATATATTTTAACGCTATTAAACTTAGGGGGTGAATATTTTTGGATAAAAACCCTAATGTGGGAAAAAGACCATAAGTTGCTGCCAACATCGAGGAAGCAAGGATGTCATCATGTCATGTCATTTTGACATTTGTAATTGATAATTTGACAAATGTAAACAATAAAATAAAATTTTCATTATTCCAGGCGGATGAAGTCGCACGAGAACAGCTAGTGGTTACTAAAATAATACCTTAGCGTAGATTCCATAGTATAAATCTATAAATAGACCAAGACTCTGAGTGCCAAATGGCACATAAGAATTAAAACACTTAAGGTTATTAAAAGGTTTATTAAAAAGAAATCGGTAATTTTTGTGATAACCATAATTTTCATTATCGTTCAGGAATTTCAGGTATTTTAATGCACTTTAGGAAAAAGTGATAGTTTAAAAGTAAAGTGATGACACTAATGGAATTTTAAAAAATCCAACGCAAACCTTTACTTTGGTATAGTGGAAAATCGTGTTATTTAAAATGCTAGCTTGAGATTCGTTGATCGGAAGGACTGATATTTTTGAATTAAAATTAGTTATTAATTTACTATCTTCAAAAATTGTTCAAACTTTAGTAAATTTAAACGTTATTTATGAATTTATTTCAAGGATAATTTGTATGAAAGCCCCGCTTTTCCCATGAAATTATAAAAAACTTTATTTTATTGTTTACATTTGTCAAATTATCAATTGCAAATGTCAAAATTACATGACATGATGTCAAACTATGGCAATATTGATTTTCCTTGATGTTGGCAGCAACTTATGGTCTCTTTCTCACATTAGGGTTTTTAACTAAAATTTTTACCCCCGTTTAATGGCGTGAAAATATATAGCCTAAAGCGTGACGCAAGTGTAGGGCTTTTTTTTTTAAAAAGTATTATTCATAAATATGGTGTAATTGCTTACATCTTAGGCAACAAAGAAGTGTGTGTTTACGCTTTATTATAATAGTATAGATTAAATTCAGAATTCTAGAAAGTTTTAAGAAAAAGTTTTAAGAATAAGAAACTTTTAAGATATGGAGTTTGGTTATTTAATTAAGTACATGAAGATATTAATGTAAATTAAAATAATATAATTTGTAAATACATCAATTTAGGTCACGTTAAGAGCGTCGGAGGCTCCGGGGTTTAAGCACTCGATATGCAATCAACAGGTTTTGGGTTCGAATCCTGCCATATACCAATGTAATTTTCGATTTTCATACATAATTTACCCTGACGTTCTTAAGGTTAAGGAAATCATCGTGATGTCTGCACATATCGGCGAAGAAATTCAAATATATGTGTGAAGCCAACCCGCAGGGGGCCACCGTGGTTGATACAAAGGGTAGATTTTGAGCCCCTAATTGGGAAGCTGGTGATAAAGAAATATGTTAGAGAATAAAAAACCTTATAAAGGAAAGCGAAATTTTGATATGAATATAAACTATTCTGGAAACGAAGGGAAATATGCTTATTAAAGTTTAGTCAAACTTCGCTCTCCATATTCACAACATAAGTAGGTACTCTACGAGGATATTAGTAAAGTTTCCGAAAAGGCCATCCCAAGTTATGGAGAACTCCAAACTTGTTGATATCTCAAAGGTGGATTCATATGTCGTAGTTATTAATGAACGAACATACTTACGAATATTTATATATACTAAACTAGCTGTCCCCGCGGCTTCATCCGCATAAAATTATGAAAATTTTATTTTATTGTTTACATTTGTCAAATTATCAATTGCAAATGTCGAAATGACATAACATGACAAACCATGGAAAACTTGTTTCCTTGATGTTGGCAGCTTGTAGTTTATGGTCACTTGCCCACATTGGGGTTTTTATCCAGAATATTTACCCCTAAGTTTACCGGGGTGAAAATATATAGCCTAAAACGTGTCGTATGTGTAAGGCTTTTTATAGAAGAGAGAATTATTCAAAAATATGCTGTGATTACTGACATCCTACGCCACAAAGAAGTGTGTGTTTACGCTTTACTATATTAGGTAAGTTAGTGTAGACAGCGAAAAGTTGTATATTTGATAGCAGATAACTCCAAAACGGATAAACAGATCAGAATGAAATTTAGCACAAAGATATATTAATATCTAAAGTAGGAAATATGGTAGCTTTTACTTTGTAAAAATGTAGATTTTCTGTAAGGTAGATATGTTTCTGTTTCTCACAAGACAGCAAGGAAAAGCTGTTTCTATTATTTTACGTAAATTTCGCGGGCAACAGCTTGTAAGAGGGAATTTCCACTAGCGACTGGCGACGCCTTTGTGAGAATACGAGTATAAATTACCACTGATAATACAATAACTTGTATATTATTTACTTAAGATTATAATATAGCATATTTCAAGAGGAGTATACTTGCCTTGGAATACAATTGTCGGGCCACGAAACTTACACTATTATATAAAGAAACAAATATAATTAAAATGGAAGGTTTTTTAGAATGTATAATAGAATAAGTAAGTTAAGTAAGTTAGATGAATAGAAATCCACGCATAGGAAGGGGAATATCATCTTTAAATGCGTCTCCTCCGTCAATTACAGGTAGGCAACGCATCTGTAATTGCAAATGTCTATGGGCAGCGATCGCTTTCCATTTCGGTGGTTTCAGGTGGACGCTTGCTCGTTTGCCAACTTATATTATAAAAAAAACAATGAGTTTTTCTTGTAGAAAATCCTAGTAAACGTACGTTTAATAACATTATAAATATTTCTTAGTGCATAAGAATTTTCTCAAACAATTCAATATTATGCAATCCCTTATGAATTTAAAATGTCGCTGGCTTTATGGCCATACAATCTATAGAGACAATATCTTAAAGCTCTTCCAAGAAAGGGTTTAAACTAACCGATACGAACAATCCTTTTGAAATGGTATCGGGGAAAGACTAAACTCTCAAGATTTCTTTATCCCACTGAAAAATCAAGATCAAGTTTCAGTGCTCCTATACATGTTTCATCATCATCACCAGCACACTATACGTCCCCACCGATAGGCTCGGAGCCTACCATAAGTAAGGGGTGACTAGGCCATAGTCAACCACGCTGGTCCAGTGCGGGATGGTTGACTTCACTCATATCTTTGAATTTCTTCGCCGATATGTGCAGGCATCGCGATGTTTTCCTTCACCATCACGAAAATTCGGAAAATCAAAAATCACATTGGTACATGGCGGGATTCGAACCCAAGACCTGTAGATTACAAGTCAAGAGTCTTAACCACTGAGCCACCGACGCTATTATATGTTTACTGATCCTTAATATGTCTTGTATATACATAATTATATTTGTGTTTCTTTGCCTAACTGTTATCCGATATCGTAAAGGCATTTCAAAGTTACAGAGTACACATTAAATCGATCTACTGAAATAAAGCTAGACAGGATCTCTATAAAACAAGCCATTTGGCCGACTCAATCAAAACTTCCGCCTCCATTCGATGTTAAATGTACAGTAACTTGCTTCTGCCTTTATTATGTACGAGTCTATTGATTGAATATTTTGAATGAAATGTTTACATATTAAGTACGAGCTGTTGCCCGCGACTTCGTACGCGTGGTATTAGAAAACATACAAACTATATAAACTACAAAAA
>NW_013527471.1:375534-412809 GCF_000836215.1 Papilio polytes | reverse complement strand
ATTTATAATATTAGTAAGAGTAAGATGTATTAAAAAACAGACACGAACTATAATCATTATTTGTTACTTGCTAACTTCACTTTAGCATGTGCAGTGGCATAAATATTCTACTTGCTTTCGCCGAGACTCCGTCCGAATGGAATTTAAATAAAGTACCCTATGTGTTCTTCCAGATTATCCTCTACATCATCATCATCATCATCCACTTGCCCTTATCCCTTATGGAGGGTCGGCACAGTATGTGTTACTCTTCCATACATCTCTATCAGTCGTCATATCTGAATACACTCCTTTCTTAAGCATGTCCTCTTTCACACAATCCATCCATACTTTCTTCGGTCTTCCTCTTCCTTTGTAGCCATCCACATTCATTCTTAACACTTTCTGGTTTATGACATCGTCTCATCGCATAACATGTCTATACCATGCTAACCTTTTGCTTCTTAATTTCACCACCACTGGCGCTACTTTCAAACTTCCTCTAGTATACACATATATAGATTATCCTCTACATCTATACCAAATTTCATCAAGATCTTTACAGTCGTTTAGGCAAACTCTAACAAAAATGTCATCCATCTAAATTTTCGCATTTATATTAGTAAGATTAACTTTTGCGTTATTGACGATTATGAATATAGTGTTTATTTATTTTATTTATTTATTTTTATAGGAATGCCAACAAAACATATTAAAGTGTTACTAAGAAAGTATTAGTATTGTCCGCTCTAACATAGATTTATTTGAATCTCTATGTTCATCATCATCCCAGTCTATATAGTTACTTACCAGTTTTTTTATCCTTCATATAAAAATTTGGTCATTGAATTTGTTGTTGATATAACAAATTATGTTTTTTTTAACATTTAAATAAAAAAAGATATATTTGATCCACAAACAATTCTTTTATGTTTCTGTACGTCCTGCTTTAGGGGAATTTGTTAACGTCACCCAGTTTTTTTAAGTAGGCTTCGTGAAAGGTGAAATGAAACCGCCAGGGGTATTGTAAGTCAGAGCTTTAAGCTCAGGCCTACTTCAAACATTAATAAGTCTTTTCATGACTTAGATAACATGTGATTTTTTACGAAAAATACTCTTTGAACAGATGTTTTATTATCTGTGGCTTTTTGAAGACATCAATTGCTTTAAAAGTACTAAATGTTAATTATAAAACTTCATACTTATATTATAAATGCGAAAATTTAGATGGATGGATGTTTGTTAGAGTTTGTAGCCCAAATGACTGAACATATTCCGATGAAATTTGGTATGTTAGAGTTATCAGACGTAGAGAATAGTCTGGAAGAACACATTGGCTACTCAATTTTGTTTTAATTCCACGCGGACGGAGACGCGGGCGAAAGCTAGTCTTGAATAATTTAAATGGTAGGATTTAAAGCTTGTCCTCATCATTTAAGATGGTACAAATTCGAATGTCGTTTCAGTATTCGGGCGTAAGTTAAAACAAGTCCCCGTTAGAGTCGTGATTAGAATAAGGCTTCGGGCGAAGTGTGAACCCAAAGATAAAGCTAACGTGTCTTGAATAACTTGATATATAAGTTGTGAGTACAGCCTGAATAAACTTGACATTTATTGTTTTAGAGAAAACCAAACAAATGCTATGTTTTAGGTATCTAGCTTATTCTCGTATTATAAATGCGAAGGTTTGGATGTTTGGATGGAAGATTTTGATAAAATTTGGCATAGATGTAGAACATACGGAGTCGCAGGCGAAAGCTAGTTTATCATACTTCATATTATTATACTAATATTATAAATGCGATAGTATGAATAAATGTTTATTACAATCTTCAAAACCACTGTAAGGTTCTGGAATTTGGCAAGTTTTTATTTAATTCAGAGCAGAAGTCGGGTGCAAAAGCTAGTATTTCATATGTAAAGAAAAAAAATGTTTTTTAACACCTCTGCTAGGCTTATGCAATATTACATGGATTTGAACTCTGTTAATAGACCTAAATCCTTGGATCTGTAAGCTTGTATCATTTCAACAAAGCTAAGATCTTGTGAGTCATAGAGTTAAAAATGACGGTTAAAATGAAATTTAAACTACCGATACTTTTGAAGTTATTATTTCTCAAGATAAAAATAGTAACTGACAAAGTAACTTTGCAGAAATAACTGAAGTGTGCACCAAGGGGGCAGAGTCTATATAGTTTAGGTAATAAACTAAAGAACTACAATAACGTTTCAATAATTATTTTCTTTAATAGAAAGTTCTATCAGCGAGTTAGATACAGACATTTGATCAAAGACACACCCCAATTAGGTGTAATAGCCCTGCAAATAAGAACATAACATTTTGTACCGTGAATGACGTTCACAAAACAAGCACAGAGTAATTATCCAATTAGTTAAGTAAACAGACGCAAGTTTACAAATAATTTTGAAATAAATGTACAGAGCAACATTTGACGGTCTGAAATATATATTCCTTTGAGATATTACATACAGAGAGACAGAACAATTGATTGGATCGTAATTAGAACTAATATTATAAAGAGGAAAACTTTGTATTTTTGTATGTATTGAAATAACTCAAAAACTAATGGACCGATTTTAAAAATTCTTTCACCATCAGAAAGGTACTTTATCTGTGAGTAACATAGGCTATATTTTATTATTACTAATGTTTATTAACTATTAATAAACAGCGTGTTTCTGGACGGCGGCGTTAAAAATTCACTAAACATTAACTTTTCTCGGCTTACGCTGCCTAAACCGTTAGAGGTATAAAAATGATGTATGAAAGAATTGTAGATCTCAAAAAGTTCTATTGAAAAGCCCGCGATAGCATATATCTATCTTTAACGGTTCTCTTACAATAACCACTTTTTTGTTTACAAAATGAATTAAAAACCTTACGCTATTTGCAGCGTTCTTTTATTGGTTTTAAAATTAATCCTTAACCAAATAAATACGTCTGTTATCAGGAGAATTGATTGTAGAATAAAATTGTCCTTCACAGTATTTAAATTGGACTAATTGTTTAGAAGATATTGCAAACACAAACAATAAGGGTAACCGAAAAAACAGCTTACAAGCTACCGGGCTCAGAAATTCGGAATCTTGCATCGGTAGATTTCTGTTTTTAATCGGTAGATTACGTAGACTACTACTAAGTTAATACTTTTGGTAATATGTTGAATAAAAGGGCGAACGTAATAGGTTATATTTGTTATTTCACGCGGGCGAAGTCGCGAGCAACAGCTAGTCTATTCTATATCTATTTCGATCAAAATTTTTAATATCTAAATTTAAAAAATTAACTTTATTTTAAAAGATTTCGGATGCTGAATTTTACAACGGAAGCATCTATTACGAGTAACTCCAGTTCTAACGATTGAAGTTAAAACATAAAACAACAACGTAGGAAGTTGATTCAAAATGTACTTTACAAAGTTTCATTGAATTATTTCTACGATATTCTAGAAATTTAAGTTGAGAAATTTAACTTCATTTTTCCGCTCTTGCGGAGTTCCACCGTAACTTATACTGTTCCATACTATCAACTCTTATCTGAATTCGTTCCCTTTCACATAATCCACCTTTAAATTCTTTAGCAGAAGGGCCAAACAATCTAAATTGGCCGTTATAAGGAAGCAACCGTTGCACATATGCATCCACAATTGCAGTTGCCAATGGCGGATCAAGGGACGCAAGGAATGACGATATTTAGAAGACAGATGTGAAGTTGAGGTAATTCCTTAAACGGCACTAATTGAGTTAGCGTGCATCTATCCTTCGACCGCGTCTTCACTTAGCTTAGGAGGTCGAAATTTGGTCAGTGGGGCGTCGCGGTGGCAAGCGAAAGCGATCCCGTGGCGCCCCACACATTGGCCAGGAGGGAACGAAGGGGTTTAGTGAGGCATGCCCCCCACTAGGGGGGGAGAGTCCCACATAACTCACGTGTCTGCCCCGAGGCATGGAGTATGCAGAAAGCATTCCCCTTCGGAAAAAAAAGGTGGAAATTTGGTCAAGCGCTGGTTTATTTATGTTAAAAAAAATCCGCGTTTTTTCAGTTGAGTGCGCGTACTGGAGGCCTAATTTTAACCTCTTTTCCTTTTAGCCAATATAAGGAAAGGAGGGGAGGGAAATTGAATTTGACGGTAGAGGAGACACATAAGAAGGAGAAATATCCTATTTATGTGCGTCTCCTCCTCCATCGATTAAGAGTAGGCAACGCATCTGCAATTGCGGATGTCTATGGGTGATCACTTCGCTTTTTCGGCGAATTAAGGTGACCGCTCATTTGTTTGCAATCTTAATGCAATATGATAAGGCTTTTCCTTTTTATTTTAGCATAAAAAGTTACGAAAATGTTAAGATATTTAATTTACATCAGTAAATTACAAAGTGCTTATCTCAGCTTTGTTACTTTGTGAGGCTCAGCAACATAGTTGTGAAAAGCTTTGACCATAACAATAGAGCTTTTTACAGGTCATAAATGTTGCGCATTTCGTAGACATTTCTTTGTGTAGACAGTAAAACATAGAGCAGTAAAAGGGACAGGAATTATGTTGTTTTATTCTTACACTAGCTTTCGCCCGCCACTATATCCGCGTGAAATTAAAAATAATGAAAGCCTCTATGTTCTTCCAGACTATCTACATCTGTGCCAAAATTTATCGAGATCGAAAATCATAAAACAATAGTACAGGGCGGCAGCATCCAGTACCTGCAGATAAAAAAGTCAAATGCTTAAGCCCTCAGCCACCGACGCTCAGTTTAATAAATTGTTTTCTTTATTTCGAAGATTGACATTATTATTTGAAGGACAAAAACCCGGTGCGCCGACCCCACGGAAGTAGGATAAGGCAAGGGAGATGATGATGACATTATTAGTATGACGAATGAGTTGTGCTAGGACTCTGCGTTTCCTACTGTATTACAAACATGAGTCTAAATGTACTGAATTTTGCTTTTTATTCACTCTTGCTTGTTGAAGTGTATTTCAAATAAAAGCTTGCTAAATAAACGTTCCCGTTCGATGTAAATTACTTCGTAAACCAGTCAGTAAACCGCACCGCAATGCGGTCCTGTTAAATCCAAATCCGACCATTGTGTCATCGTTTAGTGAACGGACGTCGTGTTAAACGATTTGTATGTTTGCTCTATTCTATGACTAGCTGTTGCTCGCGATTTTGTCCGCTAGAAATTAACAAAGAATAAATAAAAATTGCAGCCTATGTTACTGATAACGTAGCTTTTTATTGGTGAAAGAATTTTTTAAATTACCCCAGTAGTTTTTGAGTTATTTCAATACATACAAAAATACAAATCTTTCCTCTTTATAATATGAGTATAGATTTCGCTATAGGCGCTGTTTCATTCGTCTTCAGCTCTCGTATGCGTAGTAGGAGAGATTTCCGGTTTATAAGGCCCGCATGTGTAGGGCCGTTCCATACTTTTCTTAGAGCATTAGAACGTGCGTACACCTGAAAAAATCGAACAACTGTTGTGCGATTGTCGATTGTTTCGTAGCCAATTAAACTGTTTAGTTGCTTAGTGTATACCTCCATATAAGCTTATAGGTATCAAAGCGACCCTAAACAGTTGTGCGATAGTTTGTGGTGTGCGCACACTCTTATACTCATCAATTGACGTCTCCACTCATTTTTTAAGTCGTAAGCCCGTTTGCGGGACTCCGCATACTTACAACGGCATTATCCACTAATGAATTTGTACCATAAGTGACCCTGTCTGTAAAACTTTGCATTAACGAAACCAATGAACCAGTACAAGGAAGGAATAAAGCCGGTTTATTTAAATATAGAAATAAATGGAAACTTCAAGTTAATTTAAAGTTTAACTCCTACTGTTTTATGATTATTTTATTAACCACAACTTCGCAGTTAACTTTAACAGCTAAGTTTTATTAAACAGTACACACCGCAATTTTAAAAGTTTCGCATATATAAGTTAAAGTTTATGATATTTTTATTTTAAAATGCTTTTCAGTACTTAATCAACGTAATACCCGACTTATAGTAGGGTAACTTTTGTGTACATTTATAATGAAACTTATTCTACGAGTATAGCAAAGTTTGGCAACCTAAAGGAATCTTTGGAATAATTTGTTTCCTTGATCCCATGCAGTTTTATAATATTTTGTGTAACTATATTAAAGTCTCCTTTTTCACGATTGTTATTGTTGTGTATGTGTTTCTTAATGGGTCGTTTGATTAGTCGGCTAATTTTTTAACCATTGGGTTCGATTCAATGTATGTATTCTATGTGCCCAATGGGAAAAATGCCTACTGGTTCGATCGATCGGTGGCCGGATCGGTAATCGGGAAACACCCGAATTTTACATTATAAATTTTAAATTTGAAGCGATAACAATAATAATAGATACTGAATCCATAATACGTGATACAAATATTAATTCTAACCTCTAAACTATTGGAAAATCTAGTATCAATTCAATTATCTCGGTCTGGGATAAGCCAATATAAGCTGAACTTTACTATGGTATCAGTGGTTAATAAAGGACACCCCACAAGTAACGGGGCATTAACTCTTAATCTCCGTAGATTATAGCCTGAGCTCAACGTATAATGGTAATGAAATTTTACAATACAAAGTGAACTATGAACTTTAAAATAATAACCGTATAATAAGGGACTGTGTAAATTGCTCTACGGTAGTTATTCTCAATGGGTAAAAGACTGCATAACTTTTAAGAAGTATCTCTGAGAAGTTTATATCAGTTAAGAAGAAATCAATGTAATGCCGGTGTAGCGTCGCAACACTAGTCCGACGGAAAGATTGACGTGAACCTCCCTATGACAGCTGTCAATGTCATCTAGATATTCTATAAACTAGCGCCATTGCCGTCTGTAATGCATAGACTCAGAGAGGGCGCATCTTTGCCTAAACTATCGCACAACTGTTGTGCGATTGTCAATTGTTTCGCAGCCAATTCAACTGTTTAGTTGCACAACTAAAAATCGAGTAGGGCACCTCCATATAGGCTCATAGTACTCATAGCGAGACTAAAAAGTGCGATTATCTAGTATGAGATATGCGCACTCTCTTAGTAATCCATACTATTATAATAAAGCGTAAACACACACTTCTTTGTTGGCTAAGATGTCAGCAATTACAGCATATTTTTGAATAATTCTTTCTTTAATAAAAAACCATACACTTACGTCACGCTTTAGGCTTTATATTTTCACGCTATTAAACTTAAGGGGTAAATAAATTGGATAAAAACCTTAAAGAATCAAGTTTGCCATGGTGTGTCATCATGTCATGTCATTTTGACAAGTCAGTAATAAAATAAAATTTTCATAATTGCAAGCGGACGGAGTCGCGGGCGAAAGCTAGTGAATTAAAATAATATTGTTACAATTATATTATTGTTGAAAAGTATTGATTAAATAATTTGTGTTATGATAACCCCATAAACAACAAAACAAACTTTTAATAATGTAATAACGTAATTTTCTTGCAAAGAATCTGTTCGACAATGTCTACAAAGTTAGGAACAAGCTAAACTTTTTGTGTATTGCAAATCGCTGAAGTTTTCTCATTAATAAAAAAATATTCTGTAAGAAACGATTATAAAAGAATCAAGGAAGCCGAAAATTGTATAGAAATCTTTCAAATGTTAATGTTGCCAACAGAGAGCCTTGTAATCTACTCTAAGGAGTGACTAAGAGATTGTTAACCGCATTATCACAATGCGTGTTGACTTCACATATCTGTGAATTTCTTCTTTGATATATGTAGGTTTTATGCAGGTCACGATGTTTTCTTGACAATAACAGCATAAAAAAGAGGTATATGAAATTCGAAAGTCGAAAAGCACATTGGTACAGCAGAGATCGAACTTAGGACTTCCAACGTTTACAAGTCTAGTGCTTAACCGCCACTAACTTAATCTTACTAATATTATAAATACGAAAGTTTGGATGGTTCACTGCTGAACGGATCTCTATAAAATTTGGCACACATATAGAGTATAGTCTGAAAGAACACAGATTACTCGTACGTTTTTTTTTTAATCCGCGAGGGCGAAAGCTCGTATTTTAATATTTAAATCTATACTATTATAATAAAGCGTAAACACACACTATTTTGTTGCCTAAGATGTAAGCAATAACAGCATATTTTTTAATAATACCTATTTTAATAAAAAGCTCTACATTTACGTCATGCTTTAAGCTATAAATTTTCACGACATTAAAGTTAGGGGGTAAATATTTTGGATAAAAAACCTAATGTGGGAAAGAGACCATCAGTTGCTGCCAACATCAAGAAAGCAAGATTGTTAAGGTTTGTCGTGTCATGTCATTTTGACATTTGCAATTGATAATTTGACACATGTAAACAATAAAATAAATTTTCATAATTTCTTGTGGATGAAGCCGCACGGGAACAGCTAGTTTAATATGCAAATTAATACCAAGAGTCTACTGATCTAACGTAACTTAAATATATTAAACCGAATCGTCTAGACGTTTTGAAATGGGATCGTAACTTACCCTTGTTAAGTTACTTCTACATGAGACCCTACGTAAGGCCATTTTGTCAGGATTTACGAATTGACCTCTCTAGGTCGTGTAAATTTATAGATAAGGTTAACTAAATCCGTATAAATTTCGGCTTAGATTTCAATTCGAAGGTTGCCTGAACACACTGAACACACATTATGAAACTAAAATTATTAGATAGCAAAAAATTGAATTTAGTAATACGAGCGGGCATACATCTTTAACTAAACTATCGGACAACTGTTGTGCGATTGTCGATTGTTTTGCCGTCTTCAACTGTTTAGTTGCACAACTAAAAATCGAGTTGTGCACCTCCATATAAGCTTATAGGAATCAAGCGAGATTAAACGGTTGTGTGATGTTTTAGTCACAGGACGCGCGCTTTTATAACTTTGATTTTAAAATCGTATTCACGAAGTTAACTTTATCATACACATTTAGATAATTTTAATATAATACCATTATTTTTATTACCCCTCTGTTAGACTGGCTGCATTACCCTTAAAATATAGTTAAATACTGTTTAGTTAAAACGTCTTTTGATTCATAACCTGAGGATGCTTTAATATGCTTCTTCATTACATCAGTTTCTAATACGTGAAAAAATAGTACCATAATATCCCCAATCATACTAATATCATAAATACGAAAGTTTAGATGGATCCATGGATGCATGGATGGATGGTTGTTTGTTAGAGTTTGTAGCCAAAACGGCTGAAAGGATTTCGATGAAATTTGGTATTGATGTAGAGGATAGTCTGTAAGAACACATAGGCTACTTACTTTGTTTTTTATTCCACGCGGACGGAGTCGCGGGCGACAACTAGTGCATTACAAAATTCTGGTTATCTAGTTTGGCGTTACGTTATTAACTTTATAGATTACGAATAAGTTTGTAAGATTTAAAAGATTTAAGATTTTTTTTAAGATTTAAAAATATTTATATTATTTATATATGATAAGAGATTATTTACATTTAGAATAATAATAAAATAAGTCTCGGTTACTTAAGATTTCAGCTTGATTAGGTATGCTATACTATTTTAAATTATTGTATTCAATCTTGATACACACAGCGTTAAGAACCGGTCTTTATAAACAAAGGATATTCATAAAAAGTGCATAACGATTGACATTTAGAAGACTGTATATATATTTATGTTTCACTAGCTTTCGCCCGCGACCCCGTGCAATAATTAAAAAAAAGATAAAGTGTGTGCCTATGTGTTCTTCCAGACTATCCTCTACTTCTATACCAAATTTCATCGAGATCCGTTTAGGCTACAAACTCTAAATAACATCCATCCATCCATTTAAACTTTTGCATTTATAATTTAAGTAAGATTTTCATTTGAAACATCGTAATCGAGATATTGAATAAAGGTGTTGCTAGAGGATGGAACACAACTAGGTAGAGAAGAGAAAAAAGGGACAAAGTGATTACTCCTTTTATCTTCACACTCTCTTTTTCAAATCAACTTCCTTTTCCTGCTAGAAAGAGATGGGAAGGGAAAAGACTTGGCTGTAATTTTGTATCTAACACGTACTTTTTTACTACTAGATTGAGATGAAAACCTCTTTGCTTCTACCTTTCTTTGATAAATCATTACTTCCTTTTGAAGTAAATACAATTATTCTTTTTTTAAATAAATTGACAAACTATTCTTTGATCTAGATTCAAATATGAGTGTATAAAGATCGCAATAAACAAGGGAATCCCTAGATGCTTGGTTAGAGACAATTTTTCCTTGTAAATTTTACTATATAGAAATTATGTTAACCGTACGTTTGTTACAATTTGAATTTTAAATACTCATTAATTAACTAAGAATTGTTTTTAAAAGAACTCTGCTAATTTTAATTAACACAACGTTTTTTATTGATTCTATAAAAATACTGTGTAATATATCTCTGTATATGTTTTAGAGTAAAAAAGGGTGTTTTGTGTTTTAAACATTTTATTGTCTGAGACGTTCTTATAAACAAATGACAAGACCTAATAGGGGCCATAAAATTCTGTATTTTATACATGAATTCAACCCTACTAATATTATAAATGCGTAACTTTCGATGTATGGATGGATGTTTGTTTCTATTTGCAGAACTTAGCAGATGTTTTTGAAATTTGGCATAGATTTAGAATGTTAGAACACACAGGTTACTATTTATTTTCTATAATAAAGGGGGCAAACGAGCGACGCGAACACGAAGGTGGTTAGCGAGTTAATTTCTTGAATTCCATGTGGATTGAGTCGCTAGTAAAAGTTAATTTTTTTTTCATAAAAATTATGTTTCACACTATTTTTAATATGTTAGTATTCGCGAGCAAAGTCACAGAATTAATCATGTTCCCACCAGTATAAAAGCACGTTCAATTTTTCCTCCTACACTACTACCTTTGTATTCCGACGCAAGATAACATTTTCAACATGCGATTTATTTTCTGTGAGTATATCATTTTATTTGTACAAGGGTTACCCGTAGATTTTTCGCCTAACGAGGGTTCAGAATTGATTAATGTATTTTGTATTCCATTGTGATTTTACGAATATTTTTTTAAAAAGGTATCAAATAATCTATACTGAATTATGCGTACTTTAAATGTTATCCGAAATTAATAGAGCTTTACCATGCTAGATTACTTATTTATTATATACTAGCTTTTGTCTGCAAATCCGTCCGCGTGGAATCTTACTATATCTTACTAATATTATAAATACGAAAGTTTAGATGGATAGATGGATGTTTGTTAGCGTTTGTAGCCTAAACAGCTGAACGGATCTCCATGAAATTTGGCACACGTTTAGAGCATAGTCTGGAATAACACGTAGGGTACTTTTTATCCCGGGAGTAGTTACGGTTCCTGTGGGATTCATTAATTAAGTTTTTAATGTTTACCCGATCATTCTGCAACGGTTCAACATATCCTTTTGAAATTCGGCACAGATATAAAACAAAATCTGAAGTACACATAGGATGAGGTTCATCCCCGAGAAATGTCCGGCTCCCGAGGGATACGTAGCTTTTTGTTATTTATATAGTTCTTATGTTTTCTAATACCACGCGGACGAAGTAGCGGGCAACAGCTCGTTTATTCATATATGTCGCGATCATAAGAAGAAATCAATTTGAATTTAAGTCATAATTAGAACACGAGCACCGCCAGGCGACTTTAGTGAGAACTTAGATTATTCTGAAAATAGGGATCGTTGCGAGAACATTGTTTGAACGATACGAGCTTGGTAGATCGATGATATCCTTACTGAGAAGTATTGTAAATTCCTGGAATCCGACTTTACCCATGGCCGCCCACATGTGATCTCGAGTAGTAGTAATTCTGTTATCGTGCTAGCTCAAGCCGACATATATTTATGTTAAAAGAAACCATATCTTACTATTATAAATGCGAAAGTTTAGATGGATGGATGTTTGTTAGAGTTTGTAGCCTAAACGGCTGAACGGATCTTGATGAATTTTTGCATAGATGTAGAGCATGGTCTGGAAGAACACATAGGCTACTTACTATTGTTGTTTTTATTCCACGCGGACGGAGTCGCAGGCGAAAGCTAGTTATAAATAAAACAAAAATGCCTATTTGTTTTTAAAGACTATCCTCTACATCTATGCCACATTTAATCGAGATCCATACAACATTTTAGGTTACAAACTCTTACAAACATCCATCTAAACTTTGCATTTCTATAATTATGAAGACTAAATAATATTAAAAAAGATCATTAACTAAACATGAGTTATTGCAGTTTCGTATTTTTTTGAACTCGTCAAAAAAGTTAAGTTAACTTGTGCATTGTGTGCCCAAACTAGTACACCAGCGACATCTAGTTTAAAATATATGTAAACTACCTATTGTAGTGTTTACCAGATGATATAAACATTTCATTGTTATATCCGCAGTGTTGTCAATCGTCGTCTTAGCGATGTCTCTGAGTGGAGCTACAGCTTGCATCTGCACTGCCGATTATACACCGGTGTGCGCCACTAATGGACGGACCTATAGCAACAGATGCAGGTAACATATTGCATTTATAATTCCTGTGTTTCCACTTAGTGTAGATTTCGACACCTTGTCATACAAGAACCTTAAAAAAATTGAGGTTGGCGATTATAAGTGGCGTTTACAAAGCGTTTAATTCTTTTCACAATCCTGCCTTCATTAAGATAGGTAATTTATCTGTGAACGACATAGGCTACATTTTTATTATTTTAATTTTCCGCGGAAGAGGTCGCGAGCAACAGCTAGTAACAAGTATTTAACATATTTCTTATTTCAGTTTGAAATGCGCTGGTGCCAGATTCAGTCACTACGGGGAATGCGGGGGTAGCGGTTAACCATTGCACCGATCCGGATTTCAACTCGTTTACAATAACTCGTGGAACAAGTACATCTAACCTTTAAGACGTCTTTAATGTACTTGTAATATTACAAATAAAATTATCTGTATATTTATTTTGTTTTATTAACCTAGCTAAACCAGACGTGTATTGTAATGCCAGTGTGTAAAAACATCATTGAGAGCGACTACTATTTTTGACCGATTTCCCAAAAGAAGGGGTACTCAATTCGTCTGTATGTTTTTTAGTGTGTTACGGCATAACTCCGCCGCTAGTGGACCGATTTTTATAATGCTTTTTTGACCGACTTCCCAAAAGAAGGAGTACTCAATTCGTCTGTATGTTTTTTATGTGTGTTACGGCATAACTCCTCCGCTAGTGGACAGATTTTTATAATTCTTTTTTTATCCGAAAGGTAATGCTTGCAGGTGGGTCCCATATTTTTGTTTGATTTTTGGAGTCAAAGACTACGACGTAGTTAAATAGTTTAACTCAAAATCGCGTTACGAAATTTAGAAACATTTTTGCTTTCTTTGTAGATGTCAATGCAGATTGATTACTTAAACGTTACTATACTTTCAATAGTAATTGCTATGGTAAAAATGTAGAAAGCCTTAGAAATATCACTGCACACCTCGGCTGACACAGACATCAAAGTAATAATAATTGTATAATACAATATAGACATAACAGCTACAATAAGGGAGGTTTACTATTTTTAAGGAATTATTTCGTTACTTTTTAGTGTACTGATTTTTCGAGAATATTTTGTTTTTAGTGTATTTTTTTTATGTTTTAAGGCACAAACATTATTTGGCGTCTTTACATCCTACCAAAGTTTGATTAAAATCTATCATATGGTTGAAAAAACTTATAACGGACAGACATACATTTTTTACTTATAATTTAAACTCTTAGGTAAATCCCCGTTGAGATTTTTCCTCTCGTTAATTCGTAAAACAACTTCATTGTGACGTCATAACAATGGACGAACGTGCTCAAACATAGACAAGAGATTAATATTAAAGATAGATCTTAAGATCTAGTAAACCATTTTGTAATATTTTACCTTCCTTGTTTCTTAGAATTGTTTTATAATTTACTACTCGCCCGAGACTCCATTCTTGTGGAATTAAAAAAAAACAAAAGCAAGTAGTCTATGTATTCCAGACTATGCTCTACATCTATGCCAAATTTCATTCAAATGCGTTCATCCGTTTAGGCTGTAAACTCTAACAAATATCCATATAAACTTTTGCATTTATGTTACTACTTAGATTTAATTTCTCTACACGTAAACAGTTCAAATGTTTTCATTAACAGTAAAACTAAAACTTTGAGCGTCGGTGGCTCAGTGGTTTGAACACGTGATTTGTAATCTACAGGTCTTGGGTTCGAATCCCGCCACGTACCAATGTGATTTTCGATTTTTCGAATTTTCATATGTACATAATTTACCCGACGTTTTTACGGTGAAGGAAAACATCGTGATGCAACCTGCACATATCGACGAAGAAATTCAAAGATATGTGTGAAGTCAACCAACCCGCACTTGGCCAGCGTGGTTGACTATGGCCTAGTCACCCCTTATTAGGGTAGGCTCCGAGCCCCTCGGTGGGGACGTATAGTGAGCTGGTGATGATGAGAAAACTAAAACTACATCTTATACAAAGAAATGATAGGTTATATAAACTAGAAATATAAAAATAATCTTAAAATTAAGACTGTACTACATTTATATGGTAACAATAAATTAAATCGTCCTCTTAATTAGAACGGTTCTCAGCAGCACTTTGTACAATAGTAATAAATTCCCCACAACTTAAATTAACATAAAGATATAAATGCTCTGGTAATAGAAATAGTTTTTACCCGCAATGCGTAAAATTACTGAAGTAACATTAAACAAAAATTATGTTTCATAACACGTTTTAATAGACAAATAAGTGATTATTAACTACTATTTCATCGTCTACTTGGCTTTTCCCTACGGAAGGTCGGCACAGTATGTGCTGCTCTTCCATGCATCTGTATCAGCCGTCATATTTTTTTTTATAACATAAGGTGACAAACGAGCAAGCGGCCACCTGAATCCTCCAAAATGGCGAAGCGACCGCTGCCCATAGACATCCGCAATTGCAGATGTGTTACCTACCCTTATCCGACAGAGGAGGAGACGCACATACAGAAGATATATGCCCTTTCTATGCATCTCCTCCTCCGTCAAATCCACTTCCCCTTCCCATGCTCTCCTTAAAAGAACAGGGTGGTAAAGAGAAAGGGACTTGAATTAGGCCTCCGGCACCACACTCATCAGACGAAACACGGAAATGATTCCATTTCACGCTTGTCTTCTGTGTGGTCACCGGTCGTGCCGGCCCATTCGGGCTAAGATGTTAAAGCGGGCACTACCACTGTTAAAATACATCTGAATTCACTCCCTCTTTAAACACATCCTCTTTCATGAATTACATACATGTGTTCTTCGGCCTTCCCCACATTCAATCTTAATTACTTCATAGTGGAAGACTTCATAATTTCTCAGATTTCTATTTTATATAGTAAATCTTAGGATTTACCGCATTTCGTATTTTAGCAGTTACAAATTAAAAGTTAACGTTTTCATCATGATCTTCCTGCTTGTCCTACTCCTGAAGTTTTTTTTTTTTATAATATAAGGTGGCAAACGAGCAAGCGGCCACCTGAATCCACCGAAATGGAAAGCGACCGCTGCCCATAAACATCCGCAATTGTAGATGCGTTGCCTACCTTTCATTGACGGAGGAGGAGACGCACCTAAAGAGGATATTTCCCCTTCCTATGCGTCTCCTCCACCGTCAAATCCACTTTTCCTTCCCACCCTCTCCTCTTAAGAAAATAGTGGAAAGGGAAAGGGACCAAAAATTAGGCCTCCGGCACCACACTCATCAGACGAAACGCGGAATTGCTTCCACTTCACGCCTGTTTTCTGTGTGGTCGTGGTATTACACCGGGCGAGCCGGCCCATTCGTGCGAAGATGTTAAAGCGGGCTCTACCACTGTTAACGCAACAGGTTTTTGTCCTCAAACATAACTCTGTACGTCATCTCAGTCATCACTCCCTTCTTTCTATGTCTTCCTCTACCGGTGTTACCTGATTCATCCCTCCTTATTACATGCCCATACCGTGTTAACCTTTACACCTTACCTTCTCTACCACAGCTACTCACAAACTTATATAATATATTCATTTCGTATCTTATCCATTCGTGTTAATGTTTTATAACAGAGATTTAACAATGGACGACCAATTAAATATCTACTCATTAAACAGGAGAATCAGGCGTAAGTTCCACATAAGTACAGTTTAAATGCATTATATTTACCAACTGGAAATTTCGATTGTCCAGAGTAAATATGGTCTCAGTATTGCAATCTGAATACGCTATTTGTTAAGAGAAAATAAGGGATAAATAAAAAAAGAGAATCAATAAAGTGAAATCGGTTTCATATCACGTACAAGAGTTTGCAGTAAGAGCAATTAATATTGTACTGCAAAAGCAATTATTTCTTTATTGACCGACTTTCGAATAGGAGGTACTCAATTGTGTATTTTAAGAAACTGTTATTTAAAGTACAAAGTCTTCTTTGATGTATAAGAAATTATATGTCCACAAACAGTAACTTTAACTCCTGAATATAGGTTTATTTTACTCGAATTGGAGAAGAGAACACATTGGAGAAGAGATATGCAAGACAGAAAACACGATTGGATAAGATACGAAATGAGTATATTAGAGGAAGTTTGAGAGTAGCCCCAGTGGTTGAGAAAATAAGGAGTATAAGGTTAGAGTGGTATGGGCATGTTATGAGAAGGAATGAATCGCATGTAACAAGAAGGATGTTAGTTATGAATGTGGAGGGGTACATCGGTAGAGGTAGACCTAGAAAGAGATGGATGGATTGCGTGAAAGGTGACATGATCAAGAAGGTAGTGATGACTGAGATGACGGATGATAGAGTGCTTTGGAGAACGAAAACCCGGTGCGCCGACACTACGGGAGTAGGATAAGGCAGGGGAGATGATATGTAAGACAGAAAACAGTGGAAGAGTTTAGAGGAGTCTTATGCCAAAAGGCACGCTGAAATTAGGGGCTTACTATACTCACCTATTTATAACACTATATCTAATTTCAGCATAAAAGGCTATTATATTATTACTCGAATTAAATACCGATGTATTATTTTATAAAAGTACTACCTTTCGCCCACGAATCCGTGCGCGTGGAATGAAAAAAAAAAGTAAATAGACTATGTTTTCTTCCACACTATATTTTACATCTATGCCAAATTTCATCAAGATCCATTCAGCAGTTTAGGCAACAAACTATAACAAACATCTATCCATCTAAACTTTCGCATTTATGATATTAATTCTTAAATAACTAAGAAGCAATTTATAGATAAAAATAATATACCAGAAAGAAGAATACAAATCTAATCAAAAATACCTAAATCAATATCAAAATGCAGTATTTTAATGGAATAATATGTATGATGCACATACATCATTGTCCAAGCTCTGGGCAATCTGTCAACACGTATGACAAAGAAAAATGGCGCTCGGGGCGTATAAATTTGTTACGTGTGCAATTTGTAATGTATACATATAATAAAATTGGTGTATCTGTTTGTAATATCAAAAGAAATGAAAGATGATGTATTTGCGTTGATAGTAACGAAAATTACGCATTTTTTGTCTGTCTGTCTGTCCGCACGCGGCGTTTCTTCCAGGTAATCTCCGAAACGGCTGGACCGATTTTGACCAGACTTTCACTGAAGAGTAGCTGACATAAACGGGCATATTATAGGCTACATTCTAACTTAATATTGCGCGGTCGAAGTTGCGGGCAACAGCTAGTTTTACATACATTTACACTGAGTTGCAAAGTTAATAGGTTCCCACACCAGTATTCAAATAACACCGCATAATATCCTTAAGGTCCGTTTAACACGGTCATAATGTTACTAGGCAACGTTTTTCGAGCCATTTAAGAGGTAATTTGGGGCTATGAAAGTGATGAATTAACTAAATACTGCAGTTAGTCCATAGATAACCGCTTAAATCGGGCAGTATCGACTTCTAACGGAGTCAGCCATACAGGAACTGTATAATACGAGTATAATCGCTAATAAGAAATGTCATAATACTAATGAAGCATTTTGTGATGTAAAGTTTGTCTAAAATTCATTAAAACAATGCCTAATTTTTAGGTTAGAAAACATCCTTGATAAAATGACTTAAGTCTGGCAGCTATAGGCTCTTGGTTTATTGGTGCTAAAATCGAGCAGTCTCAAGCGCTACTTCAATATAACTCAAGGCAGGAAGGCTCAAAATTGTCACGTCAGTTTATAAAACAAGAGGGGTAAAGTAAATCCTTAAACGTGCTGGAGTTGTATTTCTAAAGTCGACAATAAATTAAACCGAATGAGTTTTTTTCTTGAATAAATTACAAAGGGCTTTATGATTCTGCAATGCGTGTACACTGCGACGTTTTAATATAAACGCGTTTATCTGTTTAAAATATCTTCAGATTTATTTGTCAGATAAAATAACAGACAGATAAGATGTTTTTTTTTTAAATATACATATTTAACCTTTGAGTTTTAAAGCTTGTTAAGGTAATGTAATGGTTCACGCAATCTTGCTAACATTATAAATGTAAAAGTTAAGATGGATGGATGTTTGTTAGAGTTTGTTGCCTAAACTGCCGAACGGATCTCGATGAAATTTGGCATATATAAAAAGGCTAGTCTGGAAGAATCCATACGCTACTTGTTTTTTTTTTATTTAAGTTTTAAGAATTGATTTAATAGTAATACGCAAATTATTAAGAACCTTGCGTGGTTATAACAATAAATGTATGTCAAAACTTAATCAACCTTACATAGAATTAACTGCCTGTCAAGTATTTGATAAATGACTGGTAATACCGTCTTAGGTAATGTGTAATTGCATAGATATATATAAATAGACTAGCTGTTCTCGTGCGGCTTCCTCCGCATGAAATTATAAAAAACTTTTAATGTTTACATTTGTCAAAGTCTTAATTGAAAATGTCAAAATTACCGTTACCATAATAACCTTGGGTGCCTTTAAGAGCAGGGTGAATCGGTACTTACTAAACTAGCGCGTACCATCCTTCGACCACATCTTCACCTTGGTCTAGGTGGGATAATGGTCAAGCGCTGGTTTTTGCAATTTAAAAAAAAACCTTGCTTAATTAATGTTGACAGCTTGTAGTTTATGGCTCCGTTCCCACATGAAAGTTTTTAAAATTTACTTTTAGAATTCCCCCTAAGTTTAATAGCATGAAAATAAACAAAAGCGTGTCGTAAGTGTAGGGCTTTTTATTAAGGAAAGAATTATTCAAAAATATACTATGCTGTGAATGTGACACCACGAAGTAGTGTGTTTACGGGTTATTATATTAGTACAGACATAGAAGTATAGATAGGCAATTGTTTGGAAATGACAGCTTCCACTTCGCTCCGATTTAGCCGCGCCTTTTGATGTTGATAGCAAAATCTATATTATTATTAGTTCGAAAACGTGAACAGTTTTCGAAAATCAAATATACTCAACTAGCTGTTCTGCGATTTCATCCGCTAATAAAATTTAATTAAAATTTTCATAACAAAATTATGTAAATTTTATTTTATTGTTTACTTGTTTCAAATTATCAATTGCAAATGTCAAAATGACATGACAATGACAAACCAGTGCAACCTTGCTTCCTTGATGTTGGCAGCAACTTATGATCTCTTTCCCACATTAGAGATTTATCCAAAACATTGACCCCTAAGTTTAAGGGCGTAAAAATATATATCCTAAAGCGTGACGTAAGTCTAGGGCTTTTTATTAAAAAAAGAGTTATTCGAAAATATGCTGTAATTGCTGACATCTTAGGCAACAAAGAAGTGTGTGTTTACGCTTTATTATAATAGTATAGATTATAGTATAGATATACTAGTTTTTAGCCTGTCTATTAGAAGTAGTCAGTGTGTTAACACAACATAATAGCAATAGTCTAATAAATATATTTAACCCTGTGATAGAGGTGTTGCCATCACGTCTCTTAAAGTTACACTACAAATACACAAACATCAAAGTGACAGTATGTACTACGTTTTCACTAACAAAACTAATTGAGTGTTAGTTACGGAGTGGCTACTACGCCCACGGGTGAACGTACATTATTAACAACGGTAATTGAACTCTAGAGAGATACCTAGGTCACGCGCATTTGATTTAAGGCCGGTTTCCCATTTAACCTTTCGTTAGTGTTTTGGTATAAAACATGAAATGCGTTTCAGAACTATGTTACTTGAGTTTCACTCCGCTGAAATCGTTCTATAGAGACGTGAAAACCGTTGGCATAGCGAACTGGAGGACCGTGGCCAGAGATAGGCCGAAATGGAAAAAATTGCTGGACCAAACCCACAAAGGGTTGTAGAGCTATAGACGTAGAAGAAGAAGAAGAAGAAGAAGAAATCGTTCTACACAACACTAAATCAATAGGTAATGATAAAATAAATGGTAGCTTCAATAACCCAGCTTTGGTACAAAATATTCTGTTACTTTGCGGATTGGTGACATAAGTACGTGAATTAAAATTACGTAAAATCTTACTTCTTGCTTACTTATTACTTACTAGCTGTTGCTCGCGACTTCGCCTGTGTAAAACTATTGCCTATGTTACTGACAGATAAGGTACCTTTTTAACTCTGAAAGGATTTTTAAAATCGGCCCAGTAGTTTTTGAGTTATTTCAATACATACATACAATACAAATCTTTCCACTTTATAACATTAGTATAGATATAGATTACATATATTTAAACACTTACAACCTTACAAGTAAACGCGGTATCAAGTTATAATAAAGAATAAACTGAGTATCAAAAAATATTTGTACAAATTTTGCTTATACTCAGTTTATTACTAAGTTGAACTTTATACCGCGTTTATTTGTAGGGCTGATATACTTAGAAACTCCTTTCTATTAATTTATTATAACATTAGATATATATTATTAACTATTTATTAATTTACAAAATTAACGTACTTGAATAATTTAATTTAAATTCCAGTTTCGTAAATTTTAACAATATTCAAATAACGCGGCACAGCTCCACAATTATACGCACGCTTGCATACATTTATGAATTTCTCGCCATCTAGTGTACTAATAAACTCAACTGCCGGAAAATATGGCATCGCACTGTGTACAATATGCTCGCTAGTGTACTATCCACTTAACAGATTAAGCACACCGACTTACTATCGCATAACAGTTGTGCGATATTGTTTCGTAGCCAATTCAACTGTTTATTTCAACTACTAATTATTAATATCCGCACTTTTTTTATAACAAAAGGTGGTAAACGAGCAAGCGGCCACCTGAATCCACCGAAATGGAAAGCGACTGCTGCACATAAACGTCCGCAATTGCAGATGCGTTGCCTACTCTTAATTGACGGTAGAGGAGACGCACATAAAGAGGGCATTTCCCTTTGCTTTATTTAAGATGTGCGCTCTAAGATTATGTGTCGATGATATGCGTGTAGAATCGTAGCTCAAAGCTAGTACATTATAATTATATGGTTTGCAGATATCATGTAGTTAATATAATCGCATGCAATAAAATAAATACAGCATTCGATTTAAAAGCATTATCTGTACAATCTACTATGTACTTGCGAATTTTGTAATTGGACGTTAAATAAATTTATTTTAATGAGTATTTCGGTACAAATGGTATTTACATTCGAGCGGAATTCATTGTATGTGTAAAACAACATTTATTAAGTTTATTTTTTTTATAATATAAGGTGGCAATCGAGCAAGCGGCCACCTGAATCCATCGAAATGGAAAGCGACCGCTGCCCATAAACATCCGTAATTGCAGACGGGTTGCCTAACCTTAACGGAGGAGAAGACGCAGATAAAAAGGTCATTTCCCCTTCCTATGCGCTTCCTTCACCGTCAAATTCACTTTTCTTTCCCATCCTTTCCTTTTAAGAAAAGGGTGGAAAGGGAAAGGGACTAAAATTAGGCCCCCGGCACCACACTAATCAGACGAAACGCGGAATTACTTCCACTTCACGCCTGTTTTCTGTGTGGTCGTGGTATTGCACCGGGCGAGCCGGCACATTCGTGCGAAGATGTTAAAGCGGACTCTACCACTGAAAAGTTTATATTTTATGTGTAAAAACACTTATTTCGCAAAACCGTTTCGTTATTCCTATGAGGAATTTTTCCTATATTCATATGGAGGTGCACAACACTAGAGTTTTAGTTGTGCAACTAAACAGTTGAATGGCCTGCGAAACAATTGACAATCGCACAACAATTGTGCGACAGTTTAGTGAAATTTGTGCGCCCGCTCTTCGGAACAAAAAATAACACTTATGTTCGCGACAGTACACAGCTAAAACTACATCTGTGGCGCATATTTTAAACATTTGTATTATTACCATGAACACATTTGAAATGTACAATCGTGGATAATAACCGTAGCAGTTAACTAAAACGCGTTAACAGCGTCATTAACGCTCAGAATCCGAGCTATTTGCCTACTTAAAGTCAACTGTTTGAGTACTAAAATTTTATTTCACCGCCCTTTACGGGGCGCCTAAAATTCAATTCAAACGTGATTTTTTTTAGTACGAGTATAACACTCTAAACGTGATTAAAAGATTCAAACTTACTAGTTACTTATGTTAAAAGTACCTTACGCCCGCCACTACGACCTACTACGTCTACGAATTTAAAAAGTAGCCTATGTATTCTTCCGGACTATCTTCTACATCTATGCCGAATTTTATCGAGATTTTTCAGTCGCTTAGGCTACAAACCCAAACAAACATCCATCTAAACTTACGCATAAGATTAGGTATGTTAAAATTAGGCATTCGAATAACAATAAATCATGCGTAGAATTTTCTTCTCTAGAAACCTTATAATTATATTTATTTGTAGATATGTGCTTAAACACTTAGTATAAAAAACTACAGAAAATAATAACTTAAAGGTTTCAAGAAAAAATTTTAGTTTTGATCCTTCTATTATATTTCCTAACTCTACATTTTGCAAACTTTCGGAGTTAAATTTTACCCACGCTTCGGATATAAAAATCGTTCTCCGTGCAGTTCTAATCTAGAAAATTTTATTTCCATTCTAATTCGAAAATTTTATTATACCATTAAAAGTTTCCGTTGCATCTCAACTCGCCAGCTTTGTGCGGAATTTGAATAACTCGATTTGGTTCCCGTGCGTGCCTGCGGGAGCTCTGCATACGTATTAAACATTTATAGAACTTTAGTCTTATAAGAATTATATTTTAAACTAAAGAATTTTTAAAGACAAAAACCCTTACCATAAATATTAATATTATAAATGTGAAAGTTTAGATGGATGTTTGTTAGAGTTTGTAGCCTAAATGGCTGAACGGATTTCGTTGAAATTAGGTATAGAGGATGGTCTGGAAGAACACATTACTCACTTTTGTTTTTTTAATTCCACGCGGATAGAGTCGAGTCAATAGTAATTGACTTTAAATTGTACTGAGCTCACTGGACTGGACAATAATTATAATGATATGCAAAATAACTTTCAGCAAGGAAGTGTTGCCACTAAATTTGTCAGATATGCAAATTGCACATAGTTATCGACAAGGATTTTTACTTTAAAAGTCAATACAACAACCGTATCCATTGTTTTCGCTAATACCCATACAATTTTTGTACACCGGAAATGAGGTCAATTACACGTATACCTAATGCAGTGTGGTTACATATTTATGGTGAAACATATCCACTTTGACGTCCATATACCAGCGAACGAGAGTTAAAACAAGTGTTTAACTAAACAATGTATAATTTATTAGGGTATATTTCCACCTATTTGCACATGTAACGATACCTACGAATGCGTTGAAATCTATTCAATATTCGTTGTCTAAAACGTTTTATTTCAAAAGAAGTCAAAGTGACTATTACTTGTGAGTGTTTGCTTGAATTTCACATTTAATGGCGTACACATAATCGATAACTGGTCACTAAAAATTCATCTCAGTTCATATTCTTGCCACTAAAGAAATTATGTACTATGTACTAATAATTGATTATGAATTCCTTTCTCTGTATTCACTATTTAGTCAAAATCAATAACTTATCAGATCCTGTACCGAACTTCCATATACCACAGCAATTAATCAATCTCCAATATATTTAAGAGGGCATTTCATTCGTATTATTTCCCGAGTTTATTGGAAATGATTTATGAAGCAGCAATGAATATGACGGCAAAGTTTTTCCTTCAACGAGTATAATGTTCCGACACGTTTTAGTGAATACTTCTGGGTATAATAAGCACCGATAGTGCAGTGGTAGATTACGATTAATATACCACACTATCGGTGCATACGTCTAGGTTCGATCCCCACTATTTTTTTCGATTTTAGAATTTAATATGTACGATCCGTTATTACAATAACAATATCTAACAGTGTTAGTGCCCGCTTTAACATCTTAGCACGAATGGGCCGGCACGCCCGGTGTAATACCACGACCACACAGAAGAGAGGCGTGAAATAGAAGCAATTCCGTGTTTCGTCTGATGAGTGTGGTGACGGAGGCCAAATTTAAGTCCCTTACTCTTTACCACTCTTTTCTTATAATGAGAAGTTGGGAAGAGGAAGTGGATTTGACGGTGGGGGAGATGCATAGGAAGGGGAAATATCCTCTTTATGTGCGTCTCCTCCTCCGTCGTATAAGGGTAGGCAACGCATCTGCAATTGCGGATGTCTATGGGCAGCGGTCGCTTCGCCATTATGGCGGTTTCAGGTGGCCGATTGCTCGTTTGCCACCTTATGTTATAAAAAAAAAATCTGCGTAAATTCCTAGTCACCCCTAACTTAAGGTATACTCGAATCACAAATATTCTACACTGGCTACTAATATTATAAATGGAAAAGTTTAGATGGATGGTAATCTCCGAAAGGGCTGGGCCGTTTTCAACGGGACTTTCACTGGAGAGTAACTGACATGGATAGGTATATCATAGGCAACTTTTTTTTATAATTTCGCGCTGTCAAAATGAAGTAACGGGTGGTCCAAATTTGCACTAACTATTGCGGACAGCTCGTTTAGAATAAATATGGTCAGTAGTCGAATTTTATTAAATGTCCAACAGTTATTATGGCCATTTTAAATGGCTGCATGAATACTTTAAAATGTACAGTGAAAAATTTCATAGTTTCCTGTGCGTATTTGGCTCGATGCCATAAACTGCCTCAATTTATCCAGACTGTTTTTCACGTTTAAACATTATCCTCTCAACAAATATCTAGGGTATAAAATGGACTGGAGAAAACAGTTTTCTGAGCAAAATTTCCCAAGTGAGTATAATAAATTTCTATCTAAGAAAATGATCGCAAATTAAACATGTTACGTTAGATAAATGATGTAATAACTGACATACTGATTTCTACATCTATATAAATATTAAAACAAATGTTTGTATGTATATACTAATATTGTAAAGAGGAAAACATTGTTTGATTGTAATGAAATAACTCAAAAACTACTCTACTGATTTCAAAAATTTCACCATTCACCATTAAAAAGCTACGTTGTCAGTAACATAGGCTGTGTTTCATATTATTTTTTAACATAACGTGTACGGAGTCGCGGGTGAAATCTAGTAATGAGTAAATTTAAACACTACTGGACCGATTTTTAAAATTGTTTAAACAATAAAATGACACATCATCCCCGAGTAACATAAGCTTTTTTTCCTTGTTTTCTTATAGAAGTGTTTCGGCAATAACACAGTGGTAGAACGGGCTTTAACATCTTCGCACGAATGGGGCGATTCGCCTCACGCAATACCACGACCACACTGAAGAATTGCATAAGTGGAAGCAATTCCGAGTAGACTGATGAGTATGCGTGCTGGAGCCTAATTATAGTTATCTTCAAAGTGGATTTGACGATGAAGGAGACTATGGAAAGGGGAAAATATCTTCCTTATGTGCGTCTTCTCCTTTAATTAAGGGAAAGCATCTGATATTGCAGATGTTTAAGGGCAGCGGTCGCTTTTCCATTTCGGCAGATTTAAGTAGCCGCTTGTTTGTAATTTACAATCTATTTTATCCCTTTAAATTATTTTAGTGCGAGGCGCGACGCGAACGCGACACATACTTAACCCTCGCCCTGAAGAAGGACCCCCGCAAGGTCTGAAACTGGTCGGTGCCGTCACCGGAAAAAGAAAAGTATACGTGAGTAAGCCGTAAATAATTAACTAATTTATCCCGTTTGACAATTATTCGATGTCTTCATATGTTTTAACTCTTAGTAACTAGAAAGTTCCATAAGAAAGTGTTAATTGGGTCGAGGTGGTGCCAAAATAATCAGCGAAGTCGAAAAGAGCATTCTTTATTCTATTTTAATTAAACTTAATACTTTAATTAAATTATTTAACTATGCTTTTATAATAAAGCGTAAACACACACTCCTTTGTTGCCTAAGATGTCAACAATCATAGCATATTTTTTTAATAAAAAGCCCTACACTTACGTCACGCTTTAGGTTATATATTTTCACGTCATTAAACTTAGGGGCTAAACATTTTGGATAAAATCCCTAATGCGATAAGATACCATAAATTGCTGCCAACATCAAGAAATCAAGATTGCCAAGGTTTGTCATGTCATGTCATTTTGAAATTTGCTATTGATAATTTGACAAATGTAAACAATAAAATAAATTTCATAATTTCATGCGGATGAAGCCGCACGGGAACAGATAGTTAAAGATAAACATTTAATAAACAAAATCGCATCGCACCTATTATTTACCGTTTACCTTTTGTTTATCTAAAATAATACAGAGGGCGCTTTACTTTCCATTAGTATAGAAATAAACGTTGATTAATAGAGATATATTACAAGAGAAATTTAAATTTATATTGAACGTGATATTGATACGATAAATCAAAAATTATGATTCAACCGTAAAATATAGCTATGAGGTGGTCGTAAAACTGTTCTGTACGCTATCAATAAATTACCTGCTTTCATTGAATTTCAAACAATAGATATTACCTCCACCTATTCTCTGATACCCTAGTACTTCATCTTAATGTTTAATTTTGTGTTTCTACACGTAAGTGTTTTGCTTCCGTCCGTTTTCAGTAACTTACCTGGAACAGAGAGAATACATTTAATTTTGCAAATTAAAATTAAAACGGCATAACCCCTATAATCATACCAATATTATAAATGCGAAAGTTTAGATGGATGTATGTTTGTTAATGTGTGTAGCCTAAACGGTTGAAGGAATTTCGATGAAATTTGGCATAGATGTAGAGGGCAGTCTGGAAGAAGACATAGGCTACTCACTTTTGTTTTTATTTAATTCTACGCGAACGGAGTCGCGGGCGAAAGCTAGTTAGAAATTTATTAAACTCATGTTTTAACTCTTTGGTCGCCGCTGATCGATATGGATGTCAACGTGAATATTTGTTTCACCATAAATATGTATTATAATGCTTTAGGTATAAGTAGATTTAAATAAGCAAGGTCGTAAGCAACACGGTGCAGAGGGTACCGGTGCGTTCCACTGAAGTTCCCGGGACACTCAAATCGCACCTGAGGGCGGCCACCGAGTGGGTTTTTAGTGAGTAGAAATCTCACATAACCCTGTCTTTAATAAAAAGAAAAACTATTTATAAAAAACAGGGTATCTTTCGAAGATTTTCCCCCGTTACCAAAATAAAGATACAAGTAGATTATTGTTTACTAGCTGTTGCTTTCATCTTCGTCCGCGTATAAAAAAATGATAAAACATATCATAGATTACTCAGTTATAAATTGCTTTTTAATGATTCAAGAATTTTTGAAATCGATCCAGTAGTTTTTGAGTTATTTCAATACTTAGAATAATCAAGATTGTATTTCCCAAACGCATTATACTTCAATAGCCAAATCTAAAACAAGGCCGGATTCGCGGTATACAAGCATTAACGTTTGTTTAAATAAAAATTTATTTTAAACCAAGTTTTTATGGTAAGGTCCAAAATGGTATGATGTATACAGTGTTCGCGTGACGTGCCATAATCAAGTTAAAATTAAGGTGAAAATTCAAAACACGTAAATGATTTACATATTGTTACTGAGCCGACTTTGAATTGCTCAGCTATTAAAGAATGTTTCGCAATGTAATCTCTTTATGAGCTTTGTGTTTTTAGTTATGTAAAAACGCATATCTATGTCTTTGGCTCAAATCTTATGATTGGCGTCACCAGATAGTTATAATAGACCTATGAATAGAGCTGTGAAAAATGTGGACAATTGTAACCATCGACGAAAACTTTATTATAATAGTACGGTATTTAAAAAAAAAAGTCTATAATATTCCCGCGTGTAAGATCAGCTACCATCCCGTCAAATTCCCATCGAAATCGGTGCAGCTATTCTGGAGATAGTGATCGGCCGCCATTTTTTTTTAGAATAAGAATATCTTTATTGCTTACTAATGTTAATTACATAATTCTATGTTGCCTTGACTACTTAAATAGGATTCCTGTTTTTAAGTAGCCAAGGACTTCCCTCACATAGTGATATGTTTTTGGTGAGAAACAAAAAAGAAAATTAACTTTTATTTATTAATTTTATCATTTTGACAGCAAGGAATTAAAAAATCTATAATATGCCCGTTTATCTCAGCTACCAGTGAAAGTTCCATGAAAATCGGCCTAGTAGTTTCAAAAAATAGCGGAAAAACAATTAATGCGATTTTCAGTCCAATTTTATTATATGTAGATAAGAACATCAATATTTTAAAACAAATAGCTCTACTTTGAAGCTACGCCAGATAACTAAAACGCTTTATTGCTTTAAACGACAAAGTACAGACTAGACGGGACGTTTTCTAAATTGCCAGTAGGGTTGCCACCTCTTCTAGTTTAACTTATTTGGAGTTTTTGTGGTGGTTTTCAGGTTTGACATGAGTTCCTTTGAGTGAGAATGGGCAGTATGAAACTGGGCACTAGATGTCATTGAGGTGTTTTTCTTTACATCCGTAAGCAGTCAAGGGTTGGAAATTGTTGGTTACTTTTGTTCGAAGACATCATTTGTTTGTTGTATTTTGGTAACCCTACTTGTCAATGGTTTTATTTCAACTTAGGAGGACGATCATTATGACTGATAAAATTCAAACGATCTTTCGAAGAAACAGAACGTTTAAAGTTTTCGAATATTTAATGTTGAAATGCTTTAACTTTGTCTTTGAGAGTCTTTGATGTTATTTCATCAATATGTCACCGTTCAATAGTGAAATTCGTTGAACTGTAATAAGACTAATCAACGAATATTAAGGCGGGAATACACATGACATTCATCATCATCATCATCACCAGCTCACTATACGTCCCCACCGAGGGGCTCGGAGCCTACCCTAAGTTAGGGTGACTAGGCCGTAGTCAAATACGCTGGCCAAGTGCGGGTTGGTTGACTTCACACATATCCTTGAATTTCTTCGCTGATATGTGCAGGCATCACGATGTTTTCCTTCACCGTAAGAACGTCGGGTAAATTATGTACATATGAAAATTCGAAAAATCGAAAATCACATTGGTACAAGGCGGGATTCGAACCCAAGACCTGTAGATTACAAGTCAAGTGCTTAAACCACTGAGCCACCGACGCTCAACATGACATTAGCTGACACGAATATATGCAAGCTACTGGACTATGGTACACCAGTGTATCCAGTGTATTCATGCCCTTATGTAAAATCAGCAAGCAAATTATTATTGTTGTTGACAATTTACACGTGCCACCTTTTTACAGTTTGTGAGTACATTTGTTAAAATCAGACAATTATAAAGCTTTGACTAATATAGAACAGTGAGTTTTCTTAAAATTTTCACCGCCACAATGCTTGGCTATTTTAAAACTTACGACTTGACCTGTCTACGCCATTCAAACTAATGATGGTCTTACGTTGGTCTAATTCAAAAGCGGTAGCGATTTTGTAACTCACGAACATTTATTGTCCGACAAAAGGAAGGAAATGTGCATTATGAATTTACGCACGTTTTATGTTCGTTTATTCTTAACTTCCTTCTGTAACATGTAACATGTAGAAAGGAAGTTGTGGCATATGAACAGGCATTCTAATAGTTTTCTTTTCCAAAGAGATGTAGTTTTAAATAAACAATAATGTAGTTTTAAGTATCAATTTAAATACGTTTTTTAACCTATTAGAATATTAATTTTATTCGTATATTTTGGATTCTGTTCTTTATCGATCACTTTATTTCCACTTTCATTCAAACATTTCATTTAAAATGTATTCCACTTGTTAAGTCTTCTTAAACCTTTTCAGGAATGTAGATAGCGTATAAATAAATAATGAATATTTGAATAATAATGGACACTTTTGTCTGTATAAAAGGAATACTAAATGACAAATCTCTCATCGTCTATGACTTGTGGAGTTGTCAACATTCCAATTCAAAATGACACTTTACAACACTACACAGTTGGCACCACAAAGAAATTCCACATATCCGTCCACTGTATTTGCTTTATGTCTATTTAAAGCCAAAGACTTTCAAGTTTAAAATACCGAAGTGTTAATGTGTGTGTAAATAATCTTTTTTTATTTAAAGAACTATCACTTGGTATTGTTAAAATATGAAACTGCCGCCCAGCAACCTTTCACGTTTTCACAGACATCTGAAAAAAGTTAAAAGGTTGCAAATGCACTGCCCACCTTTAATGGACATGTGAGAGAATGTACAGAAAATTACATTTTCCTTTATTACACCTCACACGTATATTTACATCCCCTTTTGTCTTTTAAAAATAATTTTATGTTATTTAAATTTGAATCATCACCAGCTCACTATACGTCCCCACCGAGGGGCTCGGAGCCTACCCTAAGTAAGGGGTGACTAGGCCATAGTCAACCACGCTTGCCCATTGCAGGTTGGCACACAATCTTTGAATTTATTCCCCGATATGTGCTGGCATTATGGTGTTTTCCTCAACCGTAAGAACTTCGGGTAAATTATGTACATATGAAAATTCCAAAAATTGAAAATCACATTGGTGCATGGACTGATTCGAACCTAAGACCTGTAGATTACAAGTCAAGTGCTTAAAACACTGCTTCACCGACGCAAGTTTAAAACATTTTAAATTTGACGACGCAATTTTAAATTTGAATAATTGAAATGCTTACGTACAATACTTTGTTCCATAACATTTTGTACTCATGGCTTAAATGTTAAAATCCTTTAACGTTCATAACGTAATAATAACTTTTTCTAAACAGAGTCAAAAATGTCTTTGATATTTTAAAAAGATTATTTAACTATTGGGGTAACATCGATAAGAAAACTGGTGGTGAAGCTTTAACAAACTTAAACTTAGCTCGGACACTCGTTAGAAACTATAAGAATCTTAGTTTTAATTACTTCTTCAACTTATTTCGCTAAAGGTTGGAGAAATAATATAAAAGAATAAAAGAAAATTATACTCATTTAAGTTATAAGCAACTAGCTATTGCCCGCAACTTCGTCCACGTCAAATGCAAAATAGCAAACAAAATATGGTCCACGAAACTCACTGATAACGTAGCTTTTTAATGGTAAAATATTTTTGGAAATCGGCCTAGCAGTTTATTGAATAATTTAAATACATACAAAAATACAAATCATTCTTTATAATGTTAGTGTATATTTAAACGTAAACGCGTCTAAGCTTGATTTCTTCGTAGAACATAAAGCTCATACATATTGCTAATCGAATAGACGTCTACGCCATAGATAAAAAATTCCGTAGCACTGCTA
Source organism: Papilio polytes (assembly GCF_000836215.1). Taxonomy (NCBI): domain Eukaryota; kingdom Metazoa; phylum Arthropoda; class Insecta; order Lepidoptera; family Papilionidae; genus Papilio; species Papilio polytes. The sequence goes on along the minus strand of NW_013527471.1, from coordinate 381,028 downwards.
CAACATTAATTACAAATTGGATTATGCAAATAGCTAGAAGCGTTCGAGAAAGGGACGTTATCTCTACTTGCGTAATTTTATTGTTCGATAATTCTTCAAGTACGAATATGAGAAAAAACATAAACGAGACAAGTAATATTTTAAACTTTTCATTGATTATTTCAAATATTAATTAATGTTGAAATTAATTAATTGTTTGTTTCAAATGTAATTAATGAGACAATAATTTCTATATTCATGTCGCTAAATATTGCGTTTAAGTTTGATTACTCTTACTAGCTGTTCCCGTGCGGCTTCATCGCATAAAATTATGAAAATTTTATTTTATTACTCATATTTGTCACAGTATCAATTACAAATGTCAAATTGACATGATATGATGACAATCCATGGCAACCTTGCTTCCTTGATGTTGGCAGCAGCTTATGGCCTCTTTCCCACATTAGGGTTTTTATCTAAAATATTTACCGCTAAGTTCAATGGCGTGAAAATATATTGCCTAAAGCATGACGTGAGTGTAGGGCTTTTTATTATTAAAATAATTATTCAAAAATATGCTGTAATTGCTGACATCTTAGGCAACAAAAAAGTGTGTGTTTACGCTTTATTATAATTACTCTTATTAATGTACGAGTATGTTTAATTAAAACCACGAAGATCTGCAACAATCAGAAATTGCCTGTACAAAGATTACTACCGAAAATGTGCTTTTTTATATCAAAAGTTGGCAAGCAACCGCTATCTATCGAAATCCATAATTTCAGATGTGTTCCCTACCTTTAATTGACAAAGGCCAAGACGCACGGCAAGATGACACTTTCCTTTCCTGTGTAAGCCTAATTTATATTAGCAATTCCGCATGATGAGTGTACACTCATCAGACAAAACGCGGAATTGCTTCCACTTCACGTCTGTCTTCTGTCTGGTTGTGTGGCGCCGGCACATTCGTGCAACAGTTGTTGGCATTTACTAATATTACGGCATTATAAAATAAATCATAAATATGTTACAACGAAAAAATCGCTTTAACTTTACTATAGCGTGACTCACAATAAATTGGTTTATGCAAAACTGAAATATTTCCATCCTTTGTTCACATCCGATACAATCTGACTAGATCGTAATGCTAGTTTCACACGACGGTAGAACTGAACCAGACAGATTATGCAGTACGGATATTATTTAAACATTGTCGCACTGACTCTTTAGTAGTCAAACTTAATGTAAATTTATCATTACACGTACAGCCCTAAATTAAAAGACTTAGTGACAAAAAAAAAGACAATCGATGCAACAATTATTGTCAAAACAATACAGAGGACCTGAAAATTTGCGATAAAATTCGTAAGGTCATTACCAAAATTTGTATGAGATTTGTTTGTGTATATTACGACTAATAGGAGGTGCACAAATTTTATTAAAATTTTCTCGCTGGCTTTTACTGTGTTTTGTTTCATCATTCTGAATACAATCTATAGTTGTACTGAAGTGTATACTGCTCTAAGTCAATGTTCTACCTACCCTCGTGGAAAACAACTATAACGGAAATTTTGCTGTTATTTTGTAAATTTTATTCAAAATGGTTTTTCGTTTACAACTATCGTAATCAATTCTGATTGAGTGTTTCCGACTTTGTCTACTGGTGTTTTTTCTATATTTTACTTATAATATAAAAAAGATGATATTAATACTAATGATTATAAAGCCTTTGTTTGTTTGCATTGAATGCTTCGAAAGTATTGAATCGATTTATAAAATTCTTTCACCATTAGAAAGATATGCAGCTGTTAATTCTCTGTTACGCACGTTGAGTTGTCCAACTAAACATTTGAATTTGCTGCGAAACAATCGACAATCGCACAAGAGTTTTGCTATACTTTAGAAAGGTGTGCATGCGCTTCTGCAATAAATATTCTATGTGTCTTATAACATTTTCTTTGCATTCCATACATGTGTAAAATTAGTTTTTAATAGGCCTATTGTAAAAGGCGCCGTAAATTCTATTTGTGTTTAACATAAGTTTATCGTGTAAAATTTTACAGCGTTGCGAACGAACGCAATAAAAGATGTTTAAGTTGTTTTATGGTTGTCGGGAAATACGCAATATAGTGATAAGTTATATCTCTCACATGTGTAGATTCTCTAGATTTATTGCCTGGCTGACAGAAGGTTTTTTCGCGGCTATGTATAATAGGGGAATTTTCTGTAAGAAATTCTAAGATATAAGAGTATGTGAATTCAACCCGCAGTGTGGTTGAATATGACCTAGTTTCCCCCTTTTTTTTCTTTCTGGGAAAATGCCTATACGCCTTCCCCCCCCCCGTTACGAGGGGTATGTGGGACTCGCCGGCCAAGAAAGATGATGTGGCCGGAATACCCACTAAAAACCCAGCGGAGTTCCTGACCACCGATGGCTGGGTCACGGGAACCCAAGCGCAATCTTCCGCGACCCAGCCAGCGCCGTCCGCAATAGCGGATTCACTTTAGGGGGAAATGGGGCCTCCGTCCTTCTTAAATGGCCTAGTTGCCCCTAACTTAAGAGAGACTCTAAGTCTGCTTGTTTTTTTAAATTGCTGTCAGTCTGTAATTTTATTAAGAAAAAACTTATCAAAATATCTCAGTCAATATGTGTTATCCTCAATACTTGAAAGGAATGTTGAAGGATACCGTAAGGTTCGCATAAATTCGTCCACAGGGATCTTGAGCAAAAATCCTTGAAATATTTTCGGACGCTATTATATGAAGGGACTCGAAATATTTTTATTAAATAACAAAATATACGTATAAGACCAAGTAATACATGAATTTGTGCTCCATTCTTAGAAAATATTATGATCGACTTCGTTGCTTTCCAAACCAAATCAAACTCAAAGTGCTAAGTTAACAGACATTTCACGGCGTGAACTTTGTGCAAACTGTTAAACTTGTCTTTGCTTTACGAATGCTTTGAACGTATGACAATCGTTTCAAACGTAATGTTCCGACTCTTACTTGCTTTGAACAAAGCTTGTGGATAAAGGAATAAACAATAGGAGCAATGGAATTCTACGAAATTGTTATCATTAGCTATCACTTGAGGTTAAGGTACATACGATATGAACTGTAGATTTTTAATGGACACACAAGGTAAACAGGGGAGATTTTTTATCCATCCTCTTACTTAACAAGAAAGATATTTAGGATGATAAATCTCGAAGGTTAGCATGGGCATGTTATAAGGAGGGATGAATCGCATGTTACAAGGAGAACGTTAGTTATGAGTGTGGAGGTACAGCGGTAGAGGTAGACATAATAAGAGATGGATGGATTGCGTGAAAGGTGACATGATCAAGAAGGGAGTGATGACTGAGATGACGTATGATAGAGTTATGTGGATGACAAACTTTTGCGCCACTAGAGGAGTAGGATAAGAAGGACGATGAAATCTTGAATGTTTGACTTAATGACTACTGGCATGCCAGTTAGCATTAACACATCCCAGTGTCTCGAGTTAGTAACTACCGTTTACTAGGTTACTTGTATATTCCCTTAATCGTAAAAAACGTTTCGATAACGTCTTTCATATAAATCGTGCAGATAGAGTTTAAAAGAAAAACTTTAAGTTTTAGACGCGATGAAGTTTTTAACGAGCGAGCATAAAGAATTCAGAGCGGGTCTAATGTTTATGGAAGCTGTGTGGAGGATATTAGATTACATGCTTTCAACTTTAAATCTTAAAATCTCGAGAAACTTATACTTAAATTATAAACAGTATAAAAATTTACAACATAAATATATACTATTATAATGAAGCGTAAACACGCAATTCTTTGTTGCCCAAGATGTCAGCAATTACAGCACATTTTTGAATAATTCTTTTTTTAATAAAAAGCCCTACACTTACGTCGCGCTTTAGACAACATATTTTCACGCCATTAAACATAGGGGTAAATATTTTGGATAAAAACCCTAATGTGGGAAAGAGACCATTTGCTGCCAACATCAAGGTTACCATGGTTTGAAATCATGTCATTTTGACATTTGCAATTGATAATTTGACAAATGTGAACAATAAAATATTTTTTTTTATAATTTATGCGGATGAAGTCGCATGACTAGTCTAGGAACAGCTAGTCTATGATTGAAGGAGTAATATTGCCTGATTGAGAGAAGGGTAATTAATCGTTAAGAGCACGCACACTTTAGACTAAACTATCGCACGACTTTGTAGTGAATTGATTTCTATAAGCTTATATGGAGGTGCGCACACTACTCTACATGTAGTTGTGCAACTAAACAGTTGAATTGGCAGCGAAACAATCGACAATCGCACAACAGCTGTCCAATAGTTTATTCAAAGGTGCGCGCCCGCTCTTGTAGTGATTCCATTGGGACTGACAATATGCACTTGTAATTATTTTAAATTTTTAATGGATGTTCTTATGTTGAAAACCAGTGCCTTCTTCCTTGTAACAGGTATGTTTAATTTAATCCTTTTTGATGTATTTTGTAATTTTCATTTTGTGTTTTCGATTAGTAGATGGTAATTTATTATTTGATGTATAAGGCAATTAGATGACTTTTGGTCCAGACCTATAGGCAAGCGTTATAACTTGAATTTTGCTTCCATTCGGTAAAATTATTTTGTAGTATGATATTTCAAAATAATTTAACTTTTTCAGTGAAAAACAACATTAATTCTGTTTTATTTTTAATACAAAGCTTTTGAAATGCGGACTTAACTTCTAAGGGTGAAAAAAATGAAAAGTTGAAAAGCTATATTAAGCCTATTCATCATAGCGGACGCTTCCAAAGCTTTAGAATGTCAGCCCTAATGATTTCCGGTTTATCCCTTCAGGCTTCTGAAATTTTACTTAAAATTTCATCTTAGTTGCATAAAGTATATAAAAAATACCTAGAAGCAGCTAAACGAATAGGTATTACAAAATCGTTTAGTATATCTTTATACGAGTACATAACGTCTTTACTATAGTCTTACTAGCTTTTACCCGCGACTACTTTCGCGCAGAATAGAACAATTAACTTATGTGTAAACTTATCTCTCTTATCATATACAAATAATTTACAAACTTATTCGTAATCTATAAAGTTAATAACGTAACGCCAAACTAGATAACCAGAATTATGTAATGCACTAGTTGTAGCCCGCGACTCCGTCCGCGTGGAATAAAAAACAAAGTAAGTAGCCTATGTGTTCTTACAGACTATGTTCTACATCTGTACTATATTACATCGAGATTCGGCAGTTTAAGGTACAAACTCTAACAAACATCCATCTAAACATTCGCATTTATTGTGTTACTAAGAAAGATGATAATTAGAAGTTTTTCTCAATCTTTACAACTTTAAGAGGTTTTTTTTACTGATTGCGTTAAAGAGATAATACCATAGACATATAATACTAATATTATAAATGCGAATGTTTAGATGGATGGATGTTTGTTAGAGTTTGTAGCCTAAACGGCTTAACGGATTTAGATGAAATTTGGCATAG
>NW_013527471.1:370136-375343 GCF_000836215.1 Papilio polytes | reverse complement strand
AATTAACTTATGTGTAAACTTAAATAATCTCTGATCATAAACAAATAATTTACAAACTTATTGGTAATCTATAAAGTTAATAACGTAACGCCAAACTAGATAACCAGAATTATGTAATGCACTAGTTGTCGCCCGCGACTCCGTCTGCGTGGAATAAAAAAAAACAAAGTAAGTAGCCTATGTGTTCTTACAGACTATTCTACATCTGTACTACATTACATCGAGATTCGTTCAGGTTTAAGGTACAAACTCTAGTGAACATCCATCTAAACATTCGCATTTATTGTGTTAGTAAGATGTATGATAATTAGAAGTTTTCTCAATCTTTACAACTTTAAGAGGTTTTTTTTTTACTGATTGAGTTAAAGAGATATTACCATAGACATATAATACTAATATTATAAATGCGAATGTTTAGATGGATGGATGTTTGTTAGAGTTTGTAGTCTAAACGGCTTAACGGATTTCGATGAAATTTGGCATAGACGTAGAGGATAGTCTGGAAGAATACATGGGCTACTCAGTTTTGTTTTTTTTTAATTCCACGCGGACGGAGTCGCGGGCGAAACCTGGTACAAAATATTTTTCACACTTACCTCATGTTTGTGATCTTTCTTCATAGTCCCGCCATGACCTCCACCGGTACTTTGCACCGTATTCATCTTTACGATTCAAATATTAATTATAATTTAATGAACAACACTGATTTACATCTAACACTTATTTAAAGTTCATTAAAATGTTCAAATAGACGTTTAATTTAATTTTAATTTAATGAAATATTCCATTAAAATTTCACTAACGATAAATGGACATTTCTCTTTCCTTTTCGAGCTTTACCGTGTTTTGTTTATTTCTGTGGAATTGTTTCTTGTATTTCAAAACGGTTTTCCTTATGAATGTTAATAATTTTAATCTCAATATATAGTGTTTTTAATTTAAAGTAAACCATTTTATTCGAATGTTAAGTAATTACTGTGTTGCCTGTAAGACATTGCTCGTAGTAATAAGGCCGCTCTTGCCCAAATCTTGTAGTAGATCAACTTTAGTATATTTATTGTAGTTTGTGCAAAATGTAGCGAAACCATGGTACTTGATTTTAGATAAATTTTTACTCAAGATCACATAAAGCGATTCAATTGTTTTTTCCTTGAAGGAAGCCGTTAGACTACTTAAATAACCACTAACTAACTCTGAGTGAAGAAGAGAGTATTTCGCTTCGGATTCGCAATCAATCGCGTGACATTCCGCAAATTGCTTTATGTAAATTGGTCCTTCGTTCAATTTATTTCGATCGGCGTTGATCGTTTAGTTTGAAGGAATACGTTTGCTACAAGCTAGATTTCTGTCTAGATACTAAATGTTTGCTGGTACTCGTATTGGTATTTATTGCTTAACCTATATTGTATAACGAGGACTACTAAATAATAACCAGCTGTTGCTCGCGACTTTGCCCGCGTGGAATTATAAAAATGTATTCTATGTTACTCACAGATAAATTACCTTTCTAACGGAGAAATTTTTTTTAAATCGGCCCAGTAATTTTTGAGTTATTTCAATATATACAAAAATACAAATCTTTCCTCTATATAATATTAGTTTAGATAAGGTAAAAAAACTAGTGGTTTAAGCTTATTTTTCCTGACTGACAAAGAAGGTAAAGTATTTCGCGGTGTATGTAAGTTTGTTTCTACATTGGTTTGTATGTTTTTATTTGTAACGGTCTACAGCCTAAACTACTAAACAAATTTTGACGAATAAGGTGTCATTCCAATGGTCTTTGTCCTCGGAGTGCCATAGCGTGTATTACATCAGCACAAAACACTTACAGTGGACGTGAGAAGTAAAATTATAAAAAATATTAAAACAAACGAGTTTAAATCTCATTTGCTAATATTGCCTCTATTTACATGTTTTATGGTGTTTTTGAGGTTAGATTTACGATATAAATATTTTCATTTTATTTAGAATTATTTTAACTTTAGTGTACACAGTATAATTACAATTATTAAATATGAAACTTGCGCTAGTGATTGAGAAGTAAAAGGTTAACATGAATGGGCGTTTTCATAGGCACATAAACAAGAAACTTACTTACTTAAAGAGCTACAAAGGTAAAATATCAAAGAACTATGCATGTGTATAGCGAAAGAAGAGAGTGGAATCAGATCAGAAGACGTATAGAAGTACAGTCAGCTACAGAAATAATTATACACTAAAAAAACTTTAGAAACAATACAGTTTTGGACTACAGAATTTATAAAAGTTGAGAATTGTTAGTATAAGCTAAGTAACAAGGCCAGTGTGTTAAGTAAGAATTTCTTGGCAGTGAGCAAATTTATCACTTATATTACGACGTAAAAATTGACTCATAACTTATGTTGTTTATGTGACTAGCTTTCGACCGCGACTCCATTCGTGTGGAATTAAAAAACAAAAGTAAGTAGTATGTGTTCCTACATACCATTAACAACAGTTTAAACTCCAACAAACATCCATTCATCCATCCAAACTTTCGCATTTGATATTAGTAAATTGACAAGATTTTTTAAAGAGATATTAATTTCATTTTCCCATATTAATAGAATAATTTTAATCTAATTTAATATTTAAAAACGTGTACAGAATTTATGTTTACATCCCTTTCATTCTGTTTAAAAACGACAGAGACAAGAATGTTTTTGTACTGATGTTTCGATAGTGAAAATCGCCGGTATTCTTTAAGGTGTATAACATATTTTGTTTTTACACATCCCTTGAGCTTTTCTCAAAGGTTTTTCCACATTTGTAATACGATATAAATTTTTAGGCTGAGGTAAAGTGAAATATTCTTAAACAGCAGTATGTTCAACATATTTTTGTTAAAAGGAAAAAATCTTACTAATATTATAATTGTAAAAGTTTCGATGGATGGATGTTTGTTAGAGTTTGTAGCCTAAACTACGAGTACTGAACAGATGTCGATAAAATTTAATATAAACGTAGTGGATATCCTGGAAGAGACAGTCTACTTACTTTTGTTTTTTTAATTCCACGCAGACTGAGACGCGGGCGTAAGCTAGTTTATCATAATTAATTTCCTTAACTTTTTTCTATTACAGTAATATTCTTTTTTCTGGATCCAAAGAATATAAGTTATGAACGCACTTCTCAAGTTATTTATCACGCATACTTGACGCTAACTTATCTCCTATCTAGATAATTTAATTGTGTCATATATACTTAAATAATTACACTCAGAGTTTTTAATGATTACTTAAGCAGACTTATTAACATTTAAGTTACGTTTCTCTGTTATTTTAAGTTAATTGATATCTGATAAAATAAAATACGATTCCGGCTTTAGTAATAGTAAGTGTTGCTCGCGACTTCGTTCGCGTGAAATAAAAAAAATAGTAAAAAGACAGCCTATGTTTCTCAGGATTAATAATAGTTAGTGCAAGAATATGAAATCGGTCTAGTAGTTTTTGAGTTAATTCAATACATAGGAAAACATTTTTTTCCACTTTACAAGATTAGTATTGTTAGATCAAAAGTGCTTTTACTCGCTCTAGAAAAGGATGGTTCGTTGTGGGCACTGTTGCACCCCTTGATTGTATTGTTGTAACTTAAGGCATTTACCGTGGGTTATTTACCGGAAGGACCTCCACAAATATTTCACCGACAATCACAATTTAGATATTAAAATTTGAAACACTTATTTACAATTAAGCAAAAACGACAAAGCGAAATATTCAATCATTAACAACTTATTTTTATCACAGCACACAACATTTAGGCCACGACAAATATTATTATAATTTTTAAAATTATTTACATTATTTAAAATTTAACAATTAATAAATTCGATATTTGAAAAATCTTGAAATTTTATAAATTATTTTTACAATTTTGTTACACTACAGAAGTTTACAAGATAAAAGAACAAAGGAAATGAGACTTTAAAAAAAACACTTAAGGGCTTATATTTGATTGGTTATTTAGGGACCGCGTGCATCCGGGACACCTGTAGATTCATTTGAATTTGGAATGTTATTTTTTTTATTTATTATTTTTTTATAGTATTGCGGTTAGAGTTGCGGATGTTTTGTGTTTAAGGTGAGATAGATAAAGGATTTAAGGGAGAAACGAGCGACGCGACCGCCCCGCTTGCGTCACGGAAGGCAACTGAGCTTTCACGTCCCCAGCAACTGAACCTGCAGGATATAACGATTTATCTACCAACTTGTAGAGAGATTTGTTTAGAAATCACAACGATTCGGGATTAATTTCGATCATTTTTTTTACTAGGAATCTTCAATATTCGCAACAAAGATCTTTCGATTCCCTTTGACTTGAAACAACATGCTACAAATATTGAAAGAAAAGCACAAAAGAATTCGTTTGGAGAAATGAAAAGATTGAATTTTAAATTGATTTTAAAATATCAAAGTTTTTAAAATTAACAAATACCAAAACAATATAAAACAGTTTTGTTGAAGAAAGAAAACAATAAATTAAAAATAATACAGTAGAACCTCGATAACTAAAACATCGGTAACTTAAAAACCTCTATAACTTCAAAAAGCCCATAACCTCTATAACATAGACCCTTAATAACTTAAAACCTCTATAACTTTAAATATTTTGTGTTTCCCTTGTACTTTAACTTATCGAGGTTCTACTGTAGTTATATTTTCTATTTTCAATTCAACTCATATTTCCACTGTCATAGCACCTGTAAAAATATATCATTTTATATCTATACATTTATTTTATTAAATAAATAAAATAAGAAAAATGTGAGAATTCGTGAGAGATGGTAGTTTTATATAAAAAGTAAAGAGGTAGTGCTTCGTTCACAAAAAAGCCTTAAATGTTTTATCTGAATGGCTCATAAAGTGCTTGGAATGAGACACGCATGCTGGTTTCCCTCAGTCTGAGATAATACAAAGCCATAAACCAGGGAATGGTAAAGTCTTACAATCTTACTTCAGAAAATTCTTATGTAATAAGCTTAGAGTTATTTTTTGGTATTGAGTGAACCTTGAATGTATCTTACGCATACTCCGCGCCTAGGGGTCGCGGTAGTTATGTGGGACTCTCCTCCCATTATGGGGGGCATAGCCACTAAACCCCTCAGTTCCTCCAATGTCTTAAGCCGGGGTTACGGGTTACGGGCACGCTTATGCTTACGTCCGCGACCTCGGCCTGCGTCTGCTGCCATT
>NW_013527471.1:366760-369580 GCF_000836215.1 Papilio polytes | reverse complement strand
GAATGCGCGAGTGTTCCCGTGACCCAGCCATCGGCGGAAAAAAAAATAAAAAAGAAAAGGCTCTGAGCCCACCGTGGGGACATATAGTGAGCTAATGATGAAGCTAACATTATTACAATTTTTTCCTATACTAATTTATTTCTAAGTTTAACTTCATACCGCGTTTATTTGTAAGGCTGCATGTCGTTAATATTCAAAACTACTCATATTTTTATAGTAACGTATAATATTTCATGAAAATCCTTGAAACCAATGTCACTATATCCATTAGCAAATTGTACGAACAAACATAATTGGTGTTCTCTGCGAAAACATAAGGCCTTATATCAATTAGTTTAATGGGTCAATAAATGAGATTCTATTGGACATTGTGTTACATAATTTAATCCAACACTAGCTTTCCCCGCAACTCCGTCCGCGTAGAATTAAAAAAAAGTAAGTAGCCTACATTTACTTGTAAACTAACCTCTACGTCTATATAAAATGTTATAGAAATCCATACATCATCGATACTTTCGCATTTATAATATTAGTGTGATAAACCATTATTACTCTAAAATAATTAGACAATGTTTATTTAAACATGTGTTTTAACTCTGACCGCCGCTGATTTAAATTAAGTCGATATGGATATATGTTTCACCACACTGCTTTCATTATATGTATACTAGCTTTCGCCCGCGACTCCGTCCGAGTGACATTAAAAAAACAATAGATAGCCTGTGTGTTTTTCCAGACTATCCTCTGTACCGAATTTCATCAAAATCCGTTTAGCCGTTTAGACCACAAACTCAAGCAAACATCTATCCATCCATCTAAACTTTCACATTTATAATATTACTAGCTATCGCCCGCGACTCCGTCCGCGTGGAATTAAAAAAAAGAAAAGTAAGTAGCCTATGTGTTCTTCCAGACTATCCTCTACATGTATGCCAAATTTCGTTGAGATCCATTCAGCCGTTTAGGCTACAAACTCTAACAAACATCCATCCATTCATCTAAACTTTCACATTTATATTAAGTAAGAAGTAAGATTAAATACGAGGTCCTTTAATGCTTAATTGGCCCCTTAAATTAAGGAATGTTCGGTAAAGATAATTGTAGCATAACATGAAGCCTAAGGTGATGAAATCAAAACCTCTTCAAGGTAGTGACATATCAGTTAAAAAATAAGGGTCTACATTTTTATAGTCTATTAATTATCAATAAAAAAACGTTGTTTGTGCAATAAAGGTGTGTATACACCAGTACCATACCGACACACATTCTCCTTTGTTGTCGGAAGCGAATATCCACTTGTGTCAGTTCTAGTCGTGCTATTTCCATTGTGTTCACACTGTAGTCGGTGTTAACGGATCTTGTAGCACGTTAACATTGTGCTTTGAAAGTGGTTTTACATTTTTCATGACGTGAATATGTTATTTGCATTTCAGGTTATGTTGGATTATCTTGTAATGTTTTATTATTACAGACAAGACATTTTGCGCGTATGTGACTATTTTTTTTAATATGTTCTACATCTGTACCAAATTATATCGAGATACATTAAGTTGTTCTTGAGTTACTTAGTAACAAATATGCATCCATCCATCCAAACTTTCGCATATTAGTATGATTAGTATATAACGTGGGTTTCTATGGCTTTAGGGCATCTAATTCTGTGTTCACCGGAATAACATAAGACTACAGCAAGTGGGGTTATTTGATTGTTTAAATAATTTGAATTTTTTCAGCAGTTGCAGACCACGGAAATGACGTGCGACATACCACGTATTCCGAGTTAAATGACGTTAAAATGACGTGGCCCTGATTCCTGACAGACAGAGATAAAATTATTAATACTTAGATTGCACTGGACATGTTAAACCAACGCACAACTGATTATCGATTGTATCGCAGCCAATTCAACTGTTTAGTTGCACAATTAAAAATCGAATAGTGTGAACACTTCCATGAAAGGAATATAAGCGAGACTGAACAGTTATGCGATAATTTATTCAAAGGTGTGCGCGCGCTCTAAAATTACTTAAAACAGCACGTGCATAAAGGAAATAGATCTAGTTTCTTCAGTATATCAAAAATACTTCATTTATTTTAATAATTCATTGACAAATCAATCTTAGTTTTATATTTTACTAGTTGTTGCTCGCGACTTCGCTCGCGTGAAATTAAAAAATATAGCCTATGTTACTCACAAATAAATTACCTTTCTAACGGTGAAAGAATTTTTAAAATCGGCATAGTAGTTTTTGAGTTATTTCAATACATACAAAATATACAATATATACTTTCCACTTTATAATATTAGTATAGATTCCTGTATTTTGCGTAATAAAGCCATGGAAACTTCTAGAACTAAATATAGACAGTCTTCCATTTCATATGTACACCATTGTGAGATTTTTGCTTGACTAGTTCTAACCTAGGCTTTTGTTCTACACACAATACTTGGAATGCGCCATTTTTGTCTACTTCGACAAGAGCTTTGTAACTGGGTCATTTTGTATTGAAATGTTTTCTTGATTAACAGTTTCAGACAGTTGGTTGAAATTTCACTAAAATATATGTTTAAATATGTTATTGCTTGAATATAACTGTACAATACAATTTTAGTTCTGGAGTTTATTTATTTTTTATTATATTGTATACGATAAAGAATTTATTTCAATTTAAACTGTGTATAAAAATCCTATCTCCACTTATGTCATGAAGAGGAAAGATTTTTTATTTTTGTATGTATTGTTATAACTCAAAAACTACTGCGGCAATTTAGAAAATTCTTTCAACTTTAGAAAGGTAATTTATCTGTGAGTGACATAG
>NW_013527471.1:350568-366746 GCF_000836215.1 Papilio polytes | reverse complement strand
TTACGGTCAGCATGCCGGAATCTCTATATAGATCTGAAGTGGGGTACCGAAATGGTTTCTTCATCATGATTTTTAAGACAGAGCGTTGAGCAATGAGTAACATAGGCTATGTTTTATATTATTTTTTAATTCCACGCGGACGGAATCGCGGGCGAAAGCTAGTATAAAATAAAACGAGTAAGTTCACACTTTTACCATTAGGATTTGTGACTCTCTTTGCGTCCCACATTCTTTGTTGCGAAGCGAAGGAAATAGGTTATTTCTATAGCAGAGTTTCCAACCGTGCGTTGGTTTATCTTTCTTTTATTGGCTAACAATATTGTGGAAATTTCTAAGTTATGTACTTTAAATAAAAAGTTTTCATTATAAAGGCAATTTTAGCTGGTCGTTTTATGTTAGAATGAATTACCAGTTTTCGTGTATTTATAAATGACTCATAAAACTTTACTGCACATTATTTGCACCAAATAATATTTGATGCTCGCGACTTCGTCCACGTGAAATTAAAAAATAGTACAACGTAATCTATGTTACTAAGCGTTAAAGTAAAATGGTGAAAGAATTATTGAAAACGGTCCAGTAGTTTTTGAGTTATTCCAATACATACTGTTAGCTTTTTAACTATTTTGATGTATTCTGTACTCTTGAAGGTTATTTAGTCTGTGCTATAAATCAATACCATTTGTCATAGTTTGAAATAACGATATAACTTTGTAATGGTGATCCAAAGCGTTTTTTAAAATATTTATGTCATGGTTTTAAAATGTAATTGAGCTTGTTATGTTAATAATCGGAGAGTAGTCGGATGTCAAAAATAAGGGTGTTGCAATAGCTCGACGACACGACGGCAATGTTGGTAAGGTTATTTTGTGCAAATTGGAAGAAAACATAAAAGGTAATGAAGACTATATTTTATTAAAGCATAACATGGCTGTGACGCCCATAATACTAAAATACAAATATTTCCCCTTTATAATATGAGTATAGAAAATTGTGATAAAAGTATTCAATGTCGGATTTGGAATTGACGATTTTCAAAATCGAATGGTAACATAATATCTGAAAACTTTTCTTGGCTTATTAACGCAGGTGCTTTTGTCTTGGTAATAAATTGTTATTTCTCAACAAAGGGAACATTTTATAATTATCTTATTCATTTGTTTTATGTTATAGAAAAGTTGTCTGTAACAGTCATTTGTTTTGGAGTATTTATGTTTTAGGCGTGACTACTAACTTGCATTTATTTACTGGCTGTTGCGACTTTGTCACTGTGAAATGAATAAATAAAAAAATATACGTTAACGTAGCTTTTTAATGGCGAATTTATGAAATCAGCTTAGTAGTTATTGTGCTATTTCAATACATACAAAATTACAAATCTTTCCCCTTTATAATATTGGTATAGATATAGATTTAATACGTTGATAAATATGTGATGGTCAATTGGTTTTCTTTTTAAATAAGTGTTCGTAGCCTTAAAATGTTCTAGTAGTATTTTAATGAGAATTGAATGTACCAAATATATTTAATATAAATCTCCTAAGTACGAAAACATTGCTTTTTATTTTCAAAGCATTTCCGCTATTTACATACCGGAAGTATTCATGGTCAAATTGGGGGAATTACTTCCGGTAAATTGTTTCGTTTTATTACTGGCATTTGTATGGAAATTACAGAGATTTTGAGAATAGATTAACTTCAAGTTAATAAGTCAAGGTTTATGTAGATTAAAGGAATTTTTGCCTGTACTTAAATCTAACGTTAATCCATAATTTTACTAATATTATAAATGCAAAAGTTTAAATGGATGTTTGTTAGAGTTTGTAGCTTAAAATGCTGAACGGATCTCAATGAAATTGGAAATATACATACATAGGTGATAGTCTGGAAGAACTCATAGGCTACTTACTTTTTTTTTGACTCCACGCGAACTGAATCGAAGTAAATAGCTAGTTTCTCTACAAATTACAGTGACTCAGTACTAAAATTTGGCTTAAAATCTTAGCATTGCTAATTCAATCACGACTTTATATTTAACTAATTTTTTCCCCTTACTAGGTCCGCTGAAATTAAAAAAAAACTTGGTAAGTAGCCCATTTGTTCTTCTAAGCAATATTCTACATATATACTGAATTTCAGCAAAATCCGTTAAGTCGTTCTAGAGATACGAAGTACCAAATAACATCCATCCATCCAAACTTTCGCATTTATAATATTAGTAAGATAAGTAAGAAGTGTTATACATTTTTAGTATGATACAAGTTGATTTGGCATTCAGAAGGGTTCCACTCCTTTTAAAAATCAGGACAGTCCAACTGAAATAATAGTTACCCTACTGGTTCATAATTCTCTGTAAACACAAGGTAACCGGAGCTCTAATGACGGGCTTTGGGCGTTCAACAGTAAACTTCACTGCAGTAACACTTCTGTATACTTATTCCCATCTCTATCACACTCTTCGACTGAAAAGAGACAACGATATGTGAAATTTCACTGCAGTCGTTCCAGTTAAACTGGAAACTCTTGTGCTCTCAGTACAGGGTAATTTTCTAACCTTTGAATCGTAGTTAATTATATAGCAAGTGCATAATAGAACTTTCGACTTCAAATTATTTACTACCCGAAAGGAGCATCTAAAGGTTACGGTGTGTAACATGTTACACGGCGAACATTCATGTTACACTACACCAGTATTTTCCGCATAACACTACATTCTTTAAATCATTTTTTTATCTATACTAATATAAAAAAGCGTAAACACACACTAATTTGTTGGGTAGGATGTCAACAATCACAGCATATTTTTGAATAATTCTTTCACGCTTTCAAACTTAGGGGGTAAATAAATTGGAAATACCTTTCACGTGGCAAAGGGACCATAAACTACAAGCTGCCAACATTAAGGAAGCAAAGTTATTATAGTATCGGTAATTTTGACATTTGCAATTGAAATTTTGACAAATGTAAATAACAAAATAAAGTTTTTATTATTTTAAGCGGATGAAGCTGCAGGGAAACAATTAGTTGCTAATGATACTTATTATTGGCCTAAACTGCTGATCGGATCTTAATGATATTGGCTTACAGTAGAGGATAGGCAGAAAGAACTCATAGGTTACTTATTTTTTTTAATTCCTCGCAGACGCGGGCAAAAGTTAGTTTAGGATAACGGTACCTAAGACTTAGGAGGCTGTAATAATGATGTATTAGAATTTTTCGCACGGAAGACGCTGGCACTGGATGACGTCATAACAGAAGACAATCGGCGATGAAGGGATCAGACAACGGACATGTCTTATTGTTGTTAATCTCTGTAATATCTCTCAATATAAAGTGTAAATCATGGTCCTTCGAGCCGGATGTCTTTCGTTATGACGTCTGTGCTAGAACTCCCGCGCAAACAAAAACAATAAATTGCAATAAAAATGTATAACAATAAATTTGACCTATTTACACGTTTACCTCATTTGTGATTATTTACGAGCGCTTTTTAATGTACCTTCTTTAGGGAACCGCGCTCCATATTTTCACCTGAAAACCGCTTTTTCCCTCACATCCAGCTGAGCTCGTATTACAAAACATTAACGAATCCGTATTTTGCGTATATTTACATTTAAAACTGTTTTATTATTATGATTTTTTTTGTTTGAATTCAAAAGTATATATTTTACAATTATTATTCGTTGCTTTTAGTATGTAACCTAATTACAACAAAGTTGTTTAAATTCACTATCCTAATTCATCTTGTTTCACAACATGACAAAGTTCGGTTGCTACAAACACTATTAACAGGATTAAAGCGAAGGAACACGCTTTGCTAAAACTTAGCTTATCTTATTAATAAATTAGTCTAAACCTTAGAGACTTAAATACCTAAATTATAAGCACACTTTTAATAAGAATCACAATAGAATGAGTGCTTTTTAAATAATTAAAAAAAAAACATCATCTTTAAATACTATGAACTACCCTAAGTTATCCTAGGCCTAGCCTAGTCACCCCTTAGAAGGCTATGGCCTAGTCACCCCTTAGTAGAACTTAGACTTGACTATGGTCAACCACTCTGCACTGCGGGTTGACTTCATACATATCTTTGAATTTCTGTATAGATATCTCAAGATATCACGATGTTTTTCAACACCTAAGATCATCGGATATGTGTACATATGAAAATCTAAAATCATATTGTTACAGCAGGTTTCGAACCCAAGAACTGTAGATTGCAAGTCAAGTTAACTCCTGAGTCGCCGATTCTCCTAAAATAATTACAATAATTAAAGCGGCATTTATTTCTTCATTTAATCTAACATTCACTAAAGATGAAAATCTTTGAACGACATAAGAAACGACGTAAAGCAAGATGGAACTTTTATTTCTTATAACTACGTAAAAACTTTTACAGAGGACAAAAACCTAAAGTACATAAAATACGTTAACAGGCGGAAATGAATTTCCTGCGGTTTCTCGCGCCTTGGGGAGTGTTTGTAAGCGATTTGTTCCATTTACAACATCGCTTTTACAAATAGAAAGATAAACAAGAATCTTGGTAAGCATGACATTTACTTTTTTTATATATCTACAGGGAACAGAGGAAGGGGGCGTACCCTTTTCACAACAGTCAACGTGTCTTCGACATTATTTTTCGAGTGGCGATCAAAGAGTTAATAGCGTCGGTGGCTCAGTGGTTTCAGCACTTGACTTGTAATAATCGTTTAACCGACGTTCTTACGGTGAAGAAAAACATCGTTATGCAACCTGCACATATCGGCAAAGAAATTCAAAGATATGTGTGCAGTTAACCAACCTGCACTTGGCCAGCGTGGTTGACTATGGCCTAGTCACCCCTTATTAGGGTAGGCTCCGAGCCCCTCGGAGGGGACATGTAGTCAGCTGGTGATGTGATGATCAAAGAGTAAAACAAAAAATTTTAACCTTTAAATGCATGATTTTTTATTTAATTATGAAATAAACATTTTAGTATAGGTTTTAAGTCACAGATTAATGGAGAAAATTAAAAAAAAACTTGGTTTCGTTGAAACTATACTTTTATTTGTAGACTTTTGACAACAATATCTGCATATTGTACTGCTTAACTTAAGCGTTAACTTAACATTATCTAACTTTAAGGGTAAGCCTATCTTCGCACTATAAGGCCGACTAGCCCTGTACCACGACTACCCGGAAGATAGGTGTGATGTGGTAGCAAATCCGCGTTTTACGTCAAAGAATTTTCAAAATCGTCCCACTAGTTTTTGAATTATTTCAATACATACAAAAATACAAATTTTTCCCTTTTTGTTAGTATAGAAAAACAATCATATTTTTTGGATTAACTAAGTTAATTTAGTAAACATATTTAAAACAAAATTTACATTACATAAATCTGTCCAGTTTCAACGCTGTTAAGCTCGGAAGCGTTCACATTTAATTTTGTACTAACTGCAGTATGTAGTTAATTCATCACTTTCATAGCCTCAAATTACCTCTTAAATGGCTCGAAAAACGTTACCTACTAACATTATGACCGTGTTAAACGAACCTTAAGGATATTATGCGGCGTTATTTGAATACTGGTGTGGGAACCTATTAACTTTGCAACTCAGTGTAAATATTAAACTACCTGTTGCCCGCAACTTCGTCCACGCAATATTAAGATAGAAAAGTATTCTATAATACCCGTCTATGTCAGCTACTCTTCAGTGAAAGTCCGGATAAAATTGGACTAGCTGTACCGGAGATTACTCGGAACAAACGCAGCTTGCGAACAGACAGAGACAAAAAAATTTTAAATGTGATTTTCGTCAGCAACTCAAATACATCTTCTTCCCAAAATCTGGAATTTTTCTTTTGATATTACAGACACTCTAATTTTATTATATGTACAGATTAGGTATACTAACTGAACCTGAAATAAGTTACTTTAATATAATTTTCTTAGGACGCAAACCTTTTAGGTTCAGTTAATTATAATAAAACAAATGTATAACGATTGAAGTCCACCAGTTTTAACTGGACAGCGGAAATTTAGTTTAAAAGTTAAACCTATGCGTGTATAGACAAAACTATAACTGTACAGTTCAACTGACCTCCTCTCTCAACTGACTCCTCACGTGTAGTTATAACTCAACAGTTTCATTAAAACTGTCTTTAACTGTGTTGCTAAAAGGTACGACTCTTTATACAATATTTTTAAAGTGCTCTGCCCACAGTTGATAATCTCTTATCTCTGAAAGCAATTATTCAACCAAATCGAATCCGCGTTATATTCATTCAGACGAAAGCCTTCTGTAGGCTCCGCGAAATGTTTAAACTCGCCGTAATCCAACGAAGAGCCGACGCCTTTAATAAACTGGGACTTAATTTCATCGTATTCAATTAATTTTCTTCCTAAACCGTTCCCTTTGACGGTTACTTTATTAGGAATAGATTGTAAAACCTTTGTTGGATCGGTTTAATTAAATCTAGCTTGAAATTAGTAGGAAATAGTGGGATTTTATGGTTCTGACATACTCTCACGATTTTTTCTGAATCTTATGTAAATTGTTGAATCTTTCTAGCTTTCACCCAAGACTCCGTCCGCACGGAATTAAAAATTAGCATATGTGTACTTCCAGACTACGATGTAAAAACATCAGTGCCAAATTTCATCGAGATCCGTTAAGCCGCTTATGCCACAAATTCTAGCGAGCATCCAGCCATCCAAACTTTCGTATTTGAATGACAAAATGCTTTAACAGAGAAACATCAATGACGTTGGAAAATCTATGGGGACTATATGCCTGATAATCCGAACATAAATACTAGGAGTCTAGGAGAAAGCAATTTAGAATTTATTTCGAACCATCATTTGTTTGAATTTCGTACAGCTACAAAATTAGACTGTCAACGCCATCTATGGGCATATTCGAATACTACAATGAATCTCGTTAGAGTTTCGTCCGTACTCTTAAACTATAAGTTTTTAACATAGATGGCGCTGTAATAAATTTTACTATGGTTTTTTCATGGAAGTGTAAATAAATAATAAGTACCATTGAATTTTCTTTATCATTGCTAAAATTACTATCTTTTGTTATTGTTATAGCTACTAATTTTTTTAATTTAGATTTGGTTACCTAGATGGCGCTGTTACTACTTTCCTTCAAAAGATCCAGTTTTTTCTTTTTAACCGTAAATAGTATACTCTTCAATTTCTTTAATATACTTCTAATGTTGATTTTAGACAATATTTATCCTTATGATTTTATGAACCTTTTAAAAGTAATGAAATATTAGTTAATTCCTGTACAAACTTCCTCAAAACATACGATCGAAAAACTTTTTATTCATACTTATTTCGTATTTCGATAAATTTCAAGTGAGCAATTTATATCGGAACTACGCAATAAAATTTATGGGTTATAAAATATTTATTTCTGTTCAGTACATTGGAAAGATCTCGACTGAAATTATATGTGATGAATTTTCTTATATGTTATTTAAGTTTAATACATTTTTCTATTTTGATATCAGTTAAATGTGACATAGATAATGCAGAAAGTGAAAATTTACCAGTGAAGGATATAGCAGGTACAATAGTTGAAGTAATCGGTGCGGATGCAAATACAAAAAGAATAAGAGAACTAAAAGAAAAACTAAAAAAGGTAGACACTTACGTAGTAGATAAAAATAAATATGCAGAATTACTAAAGAACATTACAATCGAAACTGATTTAAATGCAACAAATTTCTTTAGCGCATTATACGAAAGAGATTATTTGAAAATTGTATCTGGCAATGAATCGAAAAGTATTTATCTTCAACTTAAAGAAAAAATGAATAGAGACGATGTTATAAAAATATTAGCTGAAAAAGGGAATACAAGTAATTTAGTCAAATCAGCTAGAAAAGCGATTGGGATAGATTATATTGAATTCAATGATCAAGATGATGATGATATTGTACTAGATAATATAGTTGATGAGATTATAGCTCAAGCACCAAGTGACAACCATAGATTTGATCATAACGATAACGACGGAATGTACTGGGGTAAAACACTTTCCTATGATTCTGAACATTTATTCAGGTTTGATGTTCCTATTCAAATGGAATGTGTCTTGACTTTGGCTTTGCAAATCATTTTCATTAAAACAAATTTATAACCGCATAGCTGTTTTACCTCGCTTTATTCATTTACGTGGTTTTCTTAAAGGACATATTGATATTGTAAAAGACTGATGCAAGTTCACTAGCCTTTATCTTTTCACTGTTGGCTATAAGCCTTTGCCAATACCCTCCATAGAATACGGTCCCCTGTCTTCCGTATCTAAAGACTTCCATCCGTTGATTATCATGATGATGGAAATTTTTACAATGCTAAAATAGACATATCATTACTAACAAACTTTTCAGATCCTCAAGGGGAATTAGATAATCTAAAAGAATATCATCAACATGACGGTAGACGTATCTTTAAAGGGGAAAGAACGACTATAAAGAACTATCCATTTATGGTGTCAGTACACGTACTAGGGAGGTTTTGGTGCGGAGGCTCGTTGTATTGGAACGATCTGGTACTTACGTCAGCATCATGCTTGCAGTTGTAAGTGTATTTAATGTATTATAGACTCCCACCTCTTAATCAAAAGGTCCTTTTCCTGTCTTTGTTTATTTTATTGAAAAAAAAAATGTTAACGTACTTACTACTTTGTTTTAATCAAGGATGCATAATAACCGCTTCTTCCGAGAAAATCCGAAGCTTCTTCAAGTTAGAATAGGAAGTAATCACAGTAGAATTGGTGGCGAAGTTATCGACGCACTTGAGGTATCATAGCTTGTCTAAATAAGTTAGATTAGTTTGACAATTCATGTGACAATTTAGCAGGGAATAGGGAAATTTGGGTTGTGTAAAATCAACCATGAATCATTCAGATTTTTATTCTTATTGAAATTGGAATCGATAGATTCATAGTTATAACTTATGTATTAAACAAAACAAACAAACAATATTTTCTCAAATTAATAATGACCTGCAGAACCAGTAAAAATAATGAGAGTTATATTTTTTACTACTACGTAATCGAATTGGATTTCGCTATTATTCCTGTCATCGCTGAATTCTCTAGAGTATAAATTTTTTTAGGTGTTTTTTCACCCTGGATACAATCCACGTACATTAAGCAACAATATAGCAGTGATTCGCCTTCGCTACCATCTCTACTTCGACTACCATCGTACGCCAAAACTGATCACGATATCGTACAGCCCCTTCAGTATACCCACCACAGCTGAAGTATTGTTATTGGGGTGGGGTGTTAAAAAGGTAAGATTTAACGTGTTCTATGCAAATCTTAATATCTCAGTCTCTTCGAGGAGTAAGTAAAAGACAGGTGTTTCGATACTTTTCAAGATCTGTTGTTTTTCATTAATTTTATTTACATTTCTCTTCCAGCTGTCTCAAAGAATAGCTTTCGAGCCAGTCTTCCTTCAACAGAAACTTTTACCCGTCTATCCAAATATCTTTTGCAAAGAAGTGTACGGAGAGTGAGTATTGTTGGTTTTTAGATTTTTTTTAAATTAAAGCGGAGAAACGGGCAGCGGGAACACCGATCTGATTAACGATAATTTGCAACGTTATTATAGTTACGAATTTAATGAGGATCTGTGTAAAGTTTCTATCTATCTCCCTACTCTATGGGGGTGCATCAGGTTTTTGACCTCCTAGTAGATTTATATTTCATCACTTCCTTCTTAATAATATCCTTCATATAAACCATCAACCTTCTATAAAAATTGTTTAAATGATGATCACAATCTATCTATACTTATATTATAAAGAGGAAAGGTTTACATTGTTGTGTGCATTGAAATAACTCAAAAACTACTGGGTCGATTTAAAAAATTCTTTCACCGTTAAAAAGCTACGTTTTCACTGAGTAATTGGTTATACTTATTTACTATTTTTAAACTCCACGTGGACGAACGCGCTACGCTAGTACAAAACAATTTATAAGATCTTTTTTGCAGTAAGTTTGTTTCTTCAACAATGTTTTGTGCTGGTACTATGACTACTGGAGAAGGAGCTTGTTCAGTGAGTTTCCAATTATTTATTTCGTAACTTAAATATGAACGTAAATTTACGCTTCCAACAACTTTTTCAACATTATTAGCCTTTGTACAATTAATTTGGAAAACAGCCATATCTAATTAAGGTACATAAAAAAATATCTTAACATTTCTTAATCCTTATATTTATTAGCCTAATTACTGTCTGACTAAAGATGGATTAACTGGAATTGGCTTCGTAATTGAACTGATGCTCGTGATGGATTTGTGAAGCCGTGTCTTTTATTTTCTATCCTCACTATATAAAAAAGAAACTATATCAACGGAGAGCCAAAACTACTGTGAACACCTCTATTTAATGGATAGGTCGTTGCTTGGAAATGACAGGTTTGTGGTTCAGGCTTAAATGCGCTTTGAATCCTTGCCAGAACTACCAACCTCTACCATCAGAGTCAAAGTTGCGAAAATCAAATTTATACTTAATAAAAGCTTATAGCCTGTCCATTTATAGAGTTCAGTGGACTAGCGACTTAAATATTTCTTACTATGTAATAAGGGAATTCTTGTAAAAAGCTGTTCCTGTGCGGCTTCATCCGCATGCAATTACAAAAACTTTATTTCATTGTTAACATTTGTCAAATTCTCAATTGCAAATGTCAAAATTACCGTTATCATGATAATCTTGCATCCTTAATGTTGGCAGATTGTTGCTCGTGGTAAGTACCACGAGCAACAATCTGGGAAAGTTCCCACGTGAAAGTTTTTTCTAATATATTTACCCCCTAAGTTTAATAGTGTGAAAATATATAGCCTAAAGCGTGTAAAGTGTACTTATTAAAGAAAGAATTATTCAATAACATGCTGTGATTGCTGACATCCTACGCTACGAAGTAGTGTGTTTACGTTTCATTATCTTACTAATATTATAAATGGGATAGTTTAGATGGATGGATGGATGGATGTTTGTTAGAGTTTGTAGCCTAAATGGCTGAACGAATCTCGATGAAATTTGGCATAGACATAAGAGTAATAGACATATAACAATAGAGAATAGTCTGGAAGAACACATAGGCTACTACACTTTCGTTTTTTTTAATTCCACGGGGACGGAGTCGCGGGCGAAAGCTAGTATTAGTTAGCTAGTATTACTAGTGTACAATAAATACATAGGTTTGTGTTATTCATCATACTGCTTGGTAATAAACTTTGACCGAAACATAATTTCCAGCACGACGCGGGAGGCCCTGCAGTTATGTCGGGAAAATTAGTCGGGATAATATCATACGGTCCGTCCATTTGCGGCTTCCCAAACGCTCCGACCGTGTTCACATTAGTCGGGGCGTACGCTGATTGGATCGAAACTATTAATGAGACGGTACGTAATAAGTAATATTATAAATATCTACTGATTTTTTTTAAGTTAACATAGTATCGGTTTAATAAAATCCCTCCTGTTAGGTGATGTTGTCGATAGATGGCGATGATCTACCATTACCGATAAAACTACCATACCATTATCTCTCTTGATAAAAATATCTTGCAATCCACTGATTTGTATAAATGGATAGACGATTAATTAGAAATAAGAGTTTCGTTCCATCTTAAACTCGCCTTTTGATGCTAATAACAGTTGGATCTATCATTATTATTATAAATTCAAAAACTTCACCACGACCTACACTACTACTGCACTAACACCTAAATCGAAAATCATATAATACCTCTATTTGCTCTGCGAAATACGGAACTGTTACCAATTTCTTTGTGATCATGGTATTTCAACCCTTAGGCCTAATTAGTCCCTTTTCCTTCCCACCCTAAAGGGAAAATTCTCTTTACGTGCGTCCCCTATGTCGATTAAGAGTAGCCAACGCATCCAATACTGCGAATGTATATGGGCAGCGGGCGCTTAGTCACTTTGGTGGATCACCTTATGATATAAAAAAAAAACTGTATTTAAATCAATTTGTTTCCAGATGCCAAGCTATCATGTAGGAAAGAAGAGAACAACAACACTAAATCCAGCGCTAGCGATGCAATATTACAATTTAGAACAATATACATCGTTGAAGGACAAATTATTCGAACACCACACTGCCCATACAACTCCTGTAGACATTATGACGATGCATACCGAAGCAAACATCACAACAACGACACCTGGCGGATTAAGAAAGAAAACACCGAAAGACGTACTAAAATATAACAATATCAAGATTGCTAGGAAAAAGAAGTTAAAACGCTTAAGATAAATGTTAAAACTGCTAAAATAATATACGAATTTTACCTTTAGAAAGTTTCTGTTTTTAAAATTAAATGTACTATACCTAGTCTAATAGATTAGAATTAGTATAGACTAACAATAATATCTATACAAATATAATAAAGTAACTAAAAACACACATCGTGGCGTTAGATGTCAGCAATCACAGGATATTTTTTAATATTTCTTTTTTTAATAAAAAGCTCTACATTTACGTCACGCTTTAGGCGTATATATTTTCACGTTATTAATTTAAGGGTTAAATAAATTAGAAAAACCAAGTCAGAAAGGGACCATAAACTACAAGCTACCAACATTAAGGGAGCAAGGTTATTATGGTACCGGTAATTTTGACATTTGCAATTTTAACATTTTTATAATTGCGAATGAAGCCGCACGGGAACAGCTAGTGTTAACATAATTTTACTTCTTACCGATATGTTAAAAGCGAAAGTTTATAAGGTAAGTTTGGATGGACGCTTGTTAGAGTTTGTAGCCTAAACTGAATGGTTCTCAATAAAATTTTGCACAAATGTAGACCATACTTTAGAAGAACATACTTACTGTGTTTTTTTGCATAATTAGAATTCAAATCTAAGGCTTCGAATATGGTATTTTAATTTTGTCTTCAACATGAACATATCTTCGATAATCAACAACCAGCCAACTTGTACTTACCTGTAACAAAATAAAACATCCATTATTATATTTATCGAACTAACGAGCCGTTTGCAGAATTCCGATGGCTTATCATATCACGGTACCGATACATTGTGGGTTTTGGATATAACAATCGCGTAACATTAGAAACACCATCCTTAGTTGATCACCATCTTAAATGACTGCACAAAACAATCTAATCAAATTGCAAACATTTACAAAGATTAATCAATTGATTTTATAATAACAAAACGCATCATTCCACCATTCAAAGACAACTGTCATCAGTCATTTTATCGTCGTCTTGACATCTATCATGCGAGGCACATTCAGCCAGTACTCAAAATTATTAATGGCCAGTGTTTTTAATCTTTTAAAAAAAAACAATCATTAATTTCCGTTATATTCATAATCTGTTTGGTTTCTAAATCAGTTACATTTATTTTGAAATAGCTTAAATAATGTTTGTTATATTAATGGTGGGATTTTAATACGATTAATTAAGTTGTAAACGGTTAAGTGCTTTGAAACGTTATTAAATTTTCAAGTACACTTGTAAATAATCACAAGCAAATAATTAATTCGACTAAACAGATTTTAAAGCAATCATTAAGCTTTGTAGGATACGACTAATGTTTTAAAGTAAAATGAAATGTTATTATCAATAAAAATATTTAAAACACCCAAGCCAGGGAGAATATGTATAAAACTAGTTGTTGCCGTGCGGCTTCATCTGCATTCAATTATGAAAAATTTATTTCATTGTTTACATTTGTCAAATTATCGATAGCAAATGTCAAACTGACATGACATGACAAACCTTGGCATCCTTGCTTCCTTGATGTTGGAAACAACTTATGGTCTCTTTAATATTATAAAAGAAAAATGTCCTACATAGAGCTTTGAAAGCTTAGGAAAAGGAGATTATATTCGAAGTACTTTAAAAGTTGCAGTGAGCTTAATCATACGTCGAGTAAGCCTCTTAAAGTTGTATTAACTTTAAAGTAACATTTCCACTTAGTTTTTCACAATTTCAACATTGATTATATAAATTTACAAATAAACCTATCAAATTAAGAGATAAATAATTGACTGTCCTGTTTATGGCTAGCTCATTTGTTAATATTTTAAAGAAATAAAACAAAAGACATCTGAAGAACAAAAAGCTAGTTAAAAAATTCAACAAAATTGAAAAAAAAACCTTGTATAACGGATAAAGAAAGCCAGTTAAAATAAGACATTTGACCCAATTGTGATAACGAGAGCCGACCGCGGCTTACAAGATCTAACAAAGGGCCGATCGACGCTAACTGAAAGGTCTTGCGATCAGGAGATAAGAAAGAAGCTGATGCGGAATCTTATTTTATTTGTAAACATTTTCTTTTTATGCTATCAGTTCATATTTCAGATAGTAAATGAAGTTTGAGAATAGCCCCCGTGGTAGAGAAGGTAAGAAGTAAAAGGTTAGCATGTTATGGGCATGTTATGGGGAGGTACGAATCGCATGTATCAAGGTGAACGTTAGTTATGAGTGTGGAGGTACACCGGTAGAGGTAGACCTAGAAAAAGATGGATGGATTGCGTGAAAGGTGACATCATCAAGAAGGGAGTAGTGATTGAGATGACGTATGATAGAGTTTTTTTGAGGACGGGAAGGGAGATTAACTAGATACTAGACGGTTTTATCTAATAATTGACATGCATATGCATACATAAATAAATTTTGTTAGCTTCTACAGCAAATTTTGTGTAAAACTTAGTAAAAAACCTTTCATAGATACTAAGAATGATGACGTCATAAAAGACACAAAGGTTGGCGTAGCAAACATTTTATGTTATTCTCCTGCCATTGAATTTTATGTCTTGACACATATACATAAAATATATTGTCCGGTAACAATTTTAAGACGCTGTTATTTTTAACGCTTTTACAACTAATATTAAAAGGATTTATTTCAAATCAAAATGGCTTTGTTATATGAAGTTACGACACACCCATTATCGAAACAATCGACAGTCGTATACACAACTGTTGTGTCGATTGTTTCGCATCAACTGTTTAGTTGCGCAACTAAAAATCGAGTAGTGTGCGCACCTCAATATACCATAAGCTCATAGGAATCAAGCGAAACCAAACAGTTGTGCGATATTTTAGTTTCTGGTGGGCGCACGCTATTATATACGCTTTAATTGATTTTAATTGAATTTTCCCGTCACTTACACTAACAAAAACACAAGAGACATTTGCAATGAATAAAAGACCTTGAAAAATACTGTCAGGTGCCTAAAAACATATTTATTTTTGCAGCTGTATGTATAAATATACATTTTCGGAGTTCCAGATGCACTCATTCGGTTTCAAAAATTCGTTTGCATGTGTTCTTCAACAGCCTTTTGAACAAGAATACAAGTTATTTACGGACGCATGCTTATATGTTTTTGATATCGAAAGTTTACACAATCCTCTGATACTCGACAATGTACTCATTATTATACAGCTATCTGTACAACGAAGCAAATTCGAGTTAAGTGTTACATTTTTATTCACTATCATTGCCTTTGTCTATATATATATATACTAATAATGTAAAGAGGAAAGATTCGTATTTATAGATTTTTTTTTATAATATAAGGTGGCAAACGAGCAAGTAACAACCTGAATCCGCCGAAATAGAAAGTGACCGCTGCCCATAAACATCCGCTCCGCAATTGCAGATGCGCTGCCTACCCTTATATGACGAAGGAGGAGACGCACATAAAGAGGACATTTCCCCTTCCCATGCGTCTTCTCCACCGTCAAATCCACTTATCATTCCCATCCTTTCCTGTGTAGA
This sequence comes from Papilio polytes, assembly GCF_000836215.1. Taxonomy (NCBI): domain Eukaryota; kingdom Metazoa; phylum Arthropoda; class Insecta; order Lepidoptera; family Papilionidae; genus Papilio; species Papilio polytes. The sequence goes on along the minus strand of NW_013527471.1, from coordinate 350,942 downwards.
AAACGGTATAAAGGGAAAGAGACTAAAATTAGGCCTCCGGCACCATACTCATCAGACGAAACGCGGAATTGCTTCCACTTCACGCCTGTTTTCTGTGTGGTCGTGGTATTACACCGGGCAAGCCGGCCCATTCGTGCGAAGATGTTAAAGCGGGCTCTACCACTGTTAAAATGTTTGGATGTATTGAAATAACTCAAAAACTACTAGGCCCATTTCAAAAGTTCTCTCACCATTAAAAAGCTATATTTTCACTGAGTAGTTATAGGCTATATTTTTTAAGTCCACACGGATGAGTTCGCAAGCAACAGCTAGAATTTAATGAAAATACATTGATTTTTATTTACAAGCGCCATCCCTGAATTGTTTTTTTTTTT
>NW_013527471.1:339810-350006 GCF_000836215.1 Papilio polytes | reverse complement strand
TGGTATTTCACCGGGCGAGCCGACCCATTCGTGCGAAGATGTTAAAGCGGGCTCTACCACTGTTAAAATTTTTGGATGTATTGGAATAACTCAAAAACTACTAAGCCCATTTCAAAAGTTCTCTCACCATTAAAAAGCTATATTTTCACTGAGTAGTTATAGGCTATATTTTTTAAGTCCACACGGATGAGTTCTCAAGCAACAGCTAGAATTTAATGAAAATACATTGATTTTTATTTACAAGCGCCATCCCTGAATTGTATTCCATTCCTAAATTATATATCAAGAGGCCTAAAGGTTTTCGATATATGCGAACGTGATTCGATTCTCAAACAATGATATTTACCTCGCGATTTCAAATAAGATTCGAGCGTTTTCGATAACATGTTACAGTTATTTTCATACATCTCTTATATGCCATTATAAAACTAATTAACAATTACGTCATCACTAATTGATATCTGTTCGAATATTTTACTAGCTGTTGTTACGCCGATGACTCCGTCCGCGTGGAATTAAAAAAAAAAGCGAGTAGCCCATGTGTTCTTCTAGACTATCCTCTATGTCTATACTAAATTTTATCGAAATCCGTTCAGCCGTTTAGGCTACAAACTAACAAATATCTATCCATCTAAACTTTCACATTTATTATATTAATTTGTTATAGCCTATTTGATAACGTAGCTTTTTAATGGTGAAAGAATTTTTTAAACCGGCCTAGTATTTTATACGTGAATCGAATACATACAAAAATACAAATCTTCACTTCATAACATTAGTATAGATACACATTAATGTTATTTAAATAGAAGACCGATAATTGAGTCGGGAGTCATCCCTACGACCACGTAATCGCGTATCAATACTCGAATATTACTCTATTTGTTTAGTGCAAATACAACCTCTTTGGCTGACAAGAATTATAAATACAGCCAAAGAGGTTGCATATTGGCCGCCAAGACATCTATTATTAAAAAGAGTACAAGATGTGACAGGAGAAGGAAAAGAACGTAAAAATGTAAGCGATAATAAATTGTATATTTTCTGTAAATATAAATAAAGCTGATAATAACGATGGTACTAGTTTACATTTATTCACTATTAGTGAAAAAGTTACGATTAAAATTGCAGAATGAAAGAGGAATTAAAAACGTAAACGTAAAAAGATACCGATTCAGTTAGCATTTAAACACGATGTCTTGTTTAGAATAATAAACTTTAAAATGAGTATAGCTAGCAAACCTAAGATTCTACTAACGAAGTATACACAGGGGAAAGTTGGAACTTGATGTTTACTTCAACTTAACTGATAACTTCGTTACCAAGTTGTGCTCTTTGGTTACTATACTCGTAATTTTAACGGAGTTTTTTAATTATTGAATTTGAGACATTCAGGGTCGGGGAGACATTGGATAAAAAAGGTAAAGTAAGTAAATAAATGAAATAAAAAAAAGTGTAAAATGGAGGAGGTGATTTACAAAATATTACAAATGCGAAAGTTTAGATGGATGGATGTTTATTAGAGGTTGCAATCTACACTGCACTGATCTCGATGAAATTTGGCATAGATGTACAGAATAGTCTGGAAGAACACATCGGCTACTTACTTTTTAATACCATGCGTACGGAGTCGCGGGTGAAAGCTAGTAATAAATGATTACTGTTTATACAGAACATCCTTTAATATAAACCGTATATCTATTATCTTCTAGTAAATATAAAAGTCAAGTAACAAAACGTGCAAGAAAAAATACCCTAGATTATCAATTTACTAGCTGTGGCCCGATACTCCGTTCGCGTGAAATTAAATAATGTAAAAGTAAGTAGCCTATGTATTCTTTCAGACTATCATCTACAGCTGTACCAAATTTCATCGAAATCCCTTCAGCGATTTAAGCTACAAACTCTGTCAAACATCCATCCATTTAAACTTTCGCATTTATAATGTTAGATTAATTTTATCTTGTGTGAAAATCATTGAGAGATAATAGAGTAAGTGGTATGTAAATTTTGTACAGGTAAAACCGACCAACAGTATGTCGCATCGATTTTCAATTACCCGCTATGAGGGTATTCGTAAACAAACACTAAACCGTCGTGTCAGAGACAAACTCAATGAACTGTACTTCGCATACGCTCGACTGCGCGCAGCCTAATTGGGTTTGAGAGCGTGCAAGTGCGTAAAGTTACCTTGTTGATTACTATGTATAGTGGGTTCTGAACTCTATTACACTAGACCGGCTATAGGCTGACGTATATTGTGCCTATTTGATATTCACCATTGCACTGATGTAAAAGATCCACGGAATTAACAAGTGACTATCTAACAATGGTAACACTGACCTTTATAAATGGACAGGCTATAAACCGTGGTATGTTGCGTCTATAACAATAATAATAGAATTAACTATGATTAACAAAAGGCGAGTTTAAGTCGACATACGTCATAAGACATTTGCGATTCAAAATTAGTTCTCGGTAACTTCAATGGCGCTTCAAATCGGCACAAAAAATATGTTATAACAAGAAGCAGCCTGCATATATTTATAGCACAAAATACCAGACACAGACACCACTTGTCACTCCGAGATATATGTATTTGTACATGTTATTTTGTATTTAAACAACGCGGAATTAAATATTGTTTTAGACGGGAAAATACGAATACCCATAGGTTTCTCTGGTACTAACGTAAAAATCGTATTGTTTTTCTTCTATTTTACTTCCCCAGAGATATAAATACCACGAATTTATCAGTGACCTTTTTAAGCAATTCGCCCTTGCCTCCGGTTCTCCAAGGCGCCTTGGGCCACCCTAATCTTGTTTATTTATTGCCTATAAATTTATCCTTTAACCATGGTTTCTCAGACTCCTTTTTTACGTGACAAAGTAATATTAATTACAAGTAATTAAATTAGTTGTTATTTATTTCCTAGAATTAATTTAGTTTCTAAATAAGTTAATTTTGGTCCATTTTCCTTTCCACCCTTTTCTTTAAAGGGACGGATGGGAAGGAAAAGTGGATTTGATGGTAGAGGAGACGCATAGGAAGAGGAAATCCTGCGTCTCCTCCACCATCGATTAAAGGTAGACAACGCCGATGTCTATGGGCAGCGGTCGCTTCGCTATTTCGGCGGTTTCAAGTGGCCGCTTGCTCGTTTGCCACCTTATAATATTTATAAAAGATTCCAAACAATTAAAAAAGTCCAAATAAAAAGCTCGTGGTATGTCTAAATACTTTGTAAGTCTTCCTATCAAAAAAGAAATGTTAAAAAAAATCTGTATATACCGGAAACTTAATTACATTGATGTAATTAAATCATCATCATCATCTCCTTATCCTACTCCCGTAGGGTCGGCGCAACAGGTTTTTGTCCTCCACATAACTCTATCATACGTCATCTCAGTCATCACTCCCTTCTTCATCATGTCACCTTTTACACAATCCATCCATCTCTTTCTAGGTCTACCTCTACCGATGTACCCTTCCACACTCATAACTAACGTTCTCCTTGTAACATGCGATTCATCCCTCCTCATAACATGCCCATACCATGCTAACCTTTTACTCCTAACCTTCTCTACTATGGGGGCTACTCTCAAACTTCCTCTAATATACTCATTTCGTATCTTTAATGTAATTAAATGAGTATGGAATTTAGTTACTCTCTAACAGATATAATCAAAAAAATATTATTTGTACATAACAAATTATCTATACACTAACATCATTTTTCTTAAATTATGTGAAGTTTAAAGTATCACGTACATACGTTTCATGAGACCACTAACGGTCCGTTATTGCAACCACCAAATACGTTACTTAGGAATCATAACAAGCATTTCCCATCTAGAATATTCTTCGAGTCTCCATCTCATTTCTCATGGTTTAGTACCGGTCATAAATCAAACCGCTTACATCCGCTCGGAACCGGTTATCTTGTTACAAATGGTGAAAACCGAACGTCATAGCTTACACATCAACTAAATAACGAATTATTGTCGACTAGCTGTTGCTTGCGATTTCGTACGTTTTTGAAATAAAATAAAAAATAGCGTTTTAATGGCGAAAGAATTTTTGAAATTTCCGCTGTAGTTTTAAAATCCAAATCTCTCCTCTCTATAAAATAATAGAAAAGATTAAAAATTAAATAGACTATGTGTTTTGACAGACTATGCTCTACATTTATGCCAAATCTCATAGAGATCCGTTTAGCCGTTTAGACGACAAACACCAATAAACATCTATGTAAACTTTCGCATTTACAACATTAGCAATATTAACAAAAAACTGATATTGAGATGTGTTAGATAACTGGATATAGTAGTTAATTAGACTACTACTCGTATTATGAATTGGAAAATTTAGATGGATGGATGGATGTTTGTTAGAGTTTGTAGCCTTAACGGCTGAACGGATATGGATGAAATTTGGCATAGATGTAGAGCATAGTCTGGAACTTACTTTGTTTTTTTTTTTAATTCCATACGGATGGAGTCACGAGCGAAAGCTACTATAATTTAATTGGTATACGTAATGAAAATTGTCGAGTCCAAAACTGGGTCATGTTTAATGTCGTCTTAACTAAATTAAGACGTTTATCTTTATAAAGGGTTCGCAGTGGCGACGGACGTGACTTGGAATAACTAAAGCGAAGTCCCTGACTCAAATTATAACAAAATACATCATTAGGAAAGGTCTTTGAATACGTAAAAAAGTCACGTAGCTTCTGTTAATTATGTTGATATCTGGCAACGCATTTGTAGTTTCTCTGATATTTCCGATGTCCATGAGCGTCGTTGACCTTGTTTACCCCATCTTTTTTATAAGAGAAGGGGGTAAACGAGTGGCAGGAACACAGAGATGGTCAACGACGCCCATGGACATACGCAACACCAACAACCTTCTATTATAAAAAAAAAAACTAGATTTCGCCCGCAACTCTGTCCGCGTGTAATTAAAAAAAAACGAAAGTGAGTAGCCTATGTGTTCTTCCAGACTATCCTCTACATCTATACCAAATTTCATCGAAATCCGTTCAGCAGTTTAGGCTACAAACTCTAACAAACATCCATCTAAAATATCACATTTATAATATTAGTATGATGTGGAGATTTTCTTAAATGTGAGAAATGAATGTGTGACTATACAGGCGCACTCTTTAGACTAAACTGTCGCAGAACTGTTGTGCGATTGTCAATTGTTTCGCAGTTAATTCAACTGTTTGGTTGCACAACTAAAAATCGAGTAGTTTAACCTCCATATGAGGTCATAGGAATCAGCGAGACTATACAGTTGTGCGTTTAGTCAAAGGTGTGCGGGCTCTAACAGAAATGTTCTAAATCGTGAAACGTTAAATAACGCAATTAGGACTACCTAAATGTAACCACACAGCATCGCAATGGTTAACCACATTTTCGATGGAGAAATCTCGAGTGTTTGTTTTCTATGAACGATTCAACGTTTTCGGTATGTATGTTTCCTTTGTCGAATAAAATATCTTTTTTCGCTTTTAAACAATTATATCTTTTCCCATAATTTATTAGAGAAAATGTTTACGTAAATATACTTACTAATATTATAAATATGAAAGTTTAGATGGATGTTTGTTAGAGTTTACCGTAAACGGCTGAACGGATTTCAATGAAATTTTGTTTTGATGTAGATGATAGTCTGGAAGAACACATAGACTACTCACTTTTGATTTTTGTTATTTTAATTTCACGCGGACGAAATCGCAGGCGAAAGCTAGTATATTATAATATCTTTCATTGTGGGTTAAAAGCGTGAATGCAATTTACAATGTTCAAATCTCATAAGCGTTTAATTCCACTGGCGTAGACCTTGTTTAACTATACAGTTGGCTATCTCTTTTTCGATAAGAACGAGCGAGAGAACAGTATAATATTATACAAGTATTCTGACAGTGGAAACCCAAAGTTATATTAATTTTCAGCTCCCAGTCGAGTCTGTAACCTCACTGACCCCGTAAATTAAACTTGAATATTTCAACACGAATTGAGGCGCGGAGAGGTCGTTTTTATAATTACATACGAGTATGCGTTTGTGAATAAATCTATATGTACAAAGAGATTTGATTTTGTATTTCCATTGACTTGAAAATTAATCAGTGTAAACGACAACTTACCCAACGAGCTTTTTTGTACGTTTTCTGCCGCCGAGTTCCTTTATCGGACATAGACATTTAAGAAACATTAGTTGTTGCTCGCGGCTTCGTGGAATTAAAAAAAAAACTAGTAAAATACAGGCTTAATATTATTCACTATTAACGTAGCTTTTTAATGGTGCAAGAATTTTCAAAATCGGCCATGTAGTTTTATATTTTAGTATGTATTCAATACATACAAAAATACAAATCTTTCCTCTCTATGATATACGTATAGACAGACTAGACATACTGTCCAACATTTTTTCACCGGTAAATTCTTTGTACGGTAACACACGCTAATAAGGTTAGGTGAAAAACATTTTATGTGAAGTGTTAACTATCCTTTTTTCAATATTCTTTGAAACTCATTGATGGGACGACATAAACCGCCATCTAGACCATGTTTGTGGCTGGCAATCTATCATTCTGTCTATAAAACGAGATATTATTGGTAAAACTATTATTGAATATCTGTTCATTTAGTTTTTTTATCAGTGTATGGCCACACTGTTTACTTGTATCATGGTGTCATGCCAGCAGTCGTATCCGAGCCACCGACAAGAGCGGACGTCCCAAGCAGTACAATCAGTATTTATTTTTAAAACAATAAACGCAAGCAGAAATCTCTTTTTCAATTGGCTTGAAGTTTTCTAGATATCTATCCTATGTAGGAAAGTTTCATTTGAATTATTCAAAAGTAGCATCTCATACATATTTCCAGTTTTAACGGTCAAAGACTTTGTCCTAGTAGCACTCTCGTTGTATAACTTTTTCGTTCTATTTTCAAATTTAAACGCCAGATAAGGATAAGTTGGGATTTTTCTAGAATACGTAAGGTATTCTGAGATATAATAGAAAGTTAGATTAGATATACATTCTTCCTAATATTCATTATCTCCTCATCCTACTCCCGTAGGGTCGGCGCCACAATTTTTTTTGCCATCACACCCACAATAATATAACTGGTAGGCTTCCCCTATTTCTTTTGCTTTCATACCTTTCCATTTCGTTTCTTGCAAACACGCCACATTTATTCTTCTAACTAATACATCCACTAGCCCTCGTTCTCTTCCAGTCATTGTCCCTATATTCAAACATGTTGTCCTCATTTATTCTTTTTCAGGTCTCAAAAACCTTTAGATTCGGCACTATTTATTGCGGCCGGCCGCCTGCCTATCTCCAACCCTACTTGGGATTATTTAAGAAGTTAGATGGATGGATGTTTTTTAGAGTTTGTAGCCTAAACGGCTTAATGGATCTCGATGAAATTTGTCATAGATGTAGAGAATAAGACAGAAGAACACATAAATTACTCACTTTTGCTTTTTTTAATCCCAAACGGGCACATTCGCGGGCGAAATCTAGAATTCAGATTATATAGAAAAAATAGTACGATCTCAAAAAGTACTGGACCTATTTAAAAAAAATCTTTTTCCATTGAATACTAAATAATCCAAGCTTAGTGAGGTTAATCAGCAATAAGCCTCGGTACCAGATGGGGTTCGTTTAACGTTTGCTTGGAGACGATTTACCTCCTTAACGATGTAGCGACGCAGCAATATGTTAGCTCACAGCTGGAAATGTCGTCTTTACAACCGCAAACAGACGTGTAAAACAGCGTATTTCTATTGCTGTAAAACTTGTATCAAAACATAGTTTTGTCACAATTATTTTAAAATAAACGAAAGTGATGCCAAGCTTTTTGTGTCAATTGTTATTTTTACTATAATCATAATGGAAGAGTGTATTCTCGGAGTGTTAGAGTGCACGCCTTTGACTAAACCATCGCACAACTGTAAAGTCTCGCTTTGATTCCTATGACCTAATATGGAGTTGCACACTCGATCTTTAGTTGTGCAACTAAACAGATAAATTGCTGCGAAACCATCGACAATCGCACAACAGTTGTGCGACATTTTAGTCAAACTCTCTAGTACTCAATCAATTTTTGGGTTTCTTTGTGAGACAAAAAGTATTTTAAGGAGTAAGGAAGTTTCTTAAAATACGATACAATGTTTCATTCCACTTCAGGACCGTACAAGATTATGCGCGTAGCAAGTGCTACACAAGGTCACATGTAGCACTCGGAACAAATACGTGCGAAAGCATGTTATTTTATAAAGCCTTCCTTTTTCGTAGACAGGGATTAAAACCTCTCACGATTTGAACCTGTAAAATTCCAAATTTTTACACTTATGTTTTCATATTACTTGTGTACTTCTGACGTATCTTTTTTAATAGTGATACTACTAAATCTATCTATACTTTAATTTAAGAGTGTAAATACATAGGATGTCAGTAATCACAATATGTTTTTGAATAATCCTCTATTTGAACCAAAAGCCCTTAAAAACCCAACCCAAATAAACCGAAATAAACTAACAAACACGATGGAATCTGTAACCAAATGTTAACAATGTTGAAGTTTTTTTTTAACTCGAAGCATTACCGAAATGTTATCTTATAATTACAACTAGTGTAACTAGTTATGCCTTGTTTTTGTTTTTATCTATCAACCGTAATAAAGCTAGAGCTATAAAATTAACATAAAATTGTCATATATAGATTTTCATAAAGATACTTTAAATATATATGCGGACGGAGGCTCGTACAATTTAGAAGGTTATCTGCAATTGTAAAATTATTGTAGTGTAGAGACTTAATCTATACTATTATACTTTTTTTTTACTTTTTTTTTTATTCAGCTCATAAGAAACTGTTTTTGTGACAACAATAAAAGTCTTTTTATTTTTATTTTTTTATTATAATAAAGCGTAAACACACACTTCTTTTTGCCTAAGATGTCAGCAATTACAGCATATTTTCGAATAATTCTTTTTGTAATAGAAAGCCCTACACTTATGTATGTCACGATTTAGGCTACACATTTCATGCCATTAAACTTAGGGGGTAAATATTTTTGCATAAAAACCCTAATGTGGGAATGATATGTTTCTGCCAACATCAAGGAAGTAAGGTCGCCATGGTTTGTCATCATGTCATGGCATCATCCATCCATCCATCTCAACTTTCGCATTTATAATATTAGTAAGATAAAATATTAATCATACACTTACTACGCTAAACAAAATAGATACTTCTAAAAGATTTCTCTATTCTCTGCGTATCCTTTACGGAAAAGCCTTAAGGGTTTAAATTTTTCTCAGCCTCATTAGTTAAATCTTGGCAAGATGTTTTTACTTGAAACAAAATAATCTTTTTATAATGGAAAAAATGCGCTCAAAGCTGAAGTAATCCTTTGTGGCAACTGAAAAAAAAGGCTTTGAACGTAGTCGGCTTATCCATGGTAACAATGTTTGACTGAATAACTCATATTAACATATTTTTTTTCATGAAAAATCTTGCGTCCTTTTAAAATATAATACGTATGACAGAGAGAATATGCTTTTATAATTTTAAAACAAGTTAACATATTCCTAGAGATAGGAATACGTTTTTGTGCAAGTGTTTTAACAGTGAAAACAGTTATATTTACAATTGCCTTATTATATAGTTTTTATCTGTTAAAGGTATCTCTTTTCGAGGTTTTTCTCTGAACCGTGGGTCTAGAATGAAAATTTTCGGGATAATATCGATAAGGAATAAAATTTTATATTTGTTTAGCGCGACTGACGGGCGTAAAGTACACTGACAAATCTGATATTAATTTTGACGATGACATTACGAATACTTTCTCGGAAATTTTAGTGTTAGGCCCCTGATTTTGAAGTTAGAGATGCTTATCTTAATGTATTTGGACTACTAGCGGAAATTGTTAGTCAAATAATTACACTAATTTAATATCACAACAGCATTTTCGAATAAATTTGATATCCACTCACTTAAATTCCATTTAATATCTCTCATTACTTAATCAGTAAAACATTTTAAAATGTACTTTTTAAATCAGCTCAAGCGACGTTGACCCAGTTATACTGATTTATAAATAACTAATAAAACATACTAAAATCACTGCACTTTTTGACCGACTTCCCAAAAGAAGGAGGTATTCAATTCGACCGTATG
>NW_013527471.1:303227-338343 GCF_000836215.1 Papilio polytes | reverse complement strand
TTTTGTTTTTGGTGTATTTTGTTTTGTTTTTAGTGCATTTTGTTTTGTTTTTAGTGTATTTTGTTTGGAAGTCGGTTTTGTTTTTTTTTATAGCACCGATTCTTTCCGCATGGAATTTAAAAAACAATAGTGAATAGTCTATGTGTTCTTCCAGACTATCCTCTACATGTATGCTAAATTTCATTGAGATCCGTTCAGCAGTTTAGGCTACAAACTCTAACAAACATCCATCTATCTAAACTTTCGCATTTAGGATATCAGTAAGCTTAGTAATATTGCTTATATTTTGCTATGGAGTTTGACTACACGGAGCTAAATAAATGTTCATCATCAATTGCCCTTATCCCTTACGGAGGGTCGGCACAGTATGTGCTGCTCTTCCATACATCTCTATCAGCCGTCATATCTGAATCCACTCCCTTCTTAAGCATATCCTCTTTCACACAATACATACTTTCTTCGGTCTTCCTCTACCTTTGTTGCCATCCACATTCATTCTTAATACTTTCTGGTTTATGTCCCTTTCGTCTCGTCGCATAACATGTCCATACCACGCTAACCTTTTGCTTCTCAATTTAAATAAAGCCAAATAAATGTAAAGGGTACTTTATCGACGATTAACAAAAACCGTAGACACAACTGTTCAAAACACAAGAAGTTCGTAGATAGCAGTCCATTGTCTCTGACAGAGGCGAGTGGTTTTTGCGAATCTTGATGAGAGACGTTGGCAATGCTCCAAGTTGAGTATTTTCTTAAATAATACGAACATTTACTTGTGTGTAAAATCACTTTACTGTTACAGCGCGCACATTGACTAAACTGTCGCACAACTGTTTAGTATTGATTTGATTCCAATGAGGTGAGCACAATACATACTTTTTGGTTGTGTAACTAAACAGTTGAATTGGCTGCGAAACAAATGACAGTCGCACAAAAGTTATGCGATAGATTAGTCAACGGTGTGCGACCGCAGTTAAGGGCGTTAATACACATACCAGTAGCTGGTACACTCGCATTCTAGTTAGTGTCACGTGTAACCAATAAAATTTATACCAATCTTACTAATATTAGTAAGATGTGAAAGTTTAGATGGATGGATGTTTGTTAGAGTTTGTAGCCTAAACGGCTTAACGGATTTTGATGAAATTTGGCATAGAAATATAAGATAATCTGGAAAAACACATAGGCTATTCACTTTGTTTTTTCTATTCCACGCAAACGGAGTCACGGGCAAAAGCTAGTATGAGAAAAAAATAAACAAGCGCGATTAATTGTCAATAACTCCAGGGAAGAATGTTATTAAATATCACAATGAGCAATAATTAGTATAAAGCAAAAATGCTACATGAGCGAATCCGCGAGTAAAACTTAGTATTTCTGTGTCAGTAAACATTGTACGTACAATGATGGATTTCTCTGCTACGAAGTATAAATAAAAACTATTGTAAAAACGCTAACAGAGCTTTTACAAAGCTTTTAGTTTTTTCAGCCATATTTTTCACTCGTTTGATGAATGCTGGGCTACAGTTTAAATTCTTCAAATGCAGCCTTCGCTTTGTAACCCATCAAAGGCATATTTCCAATTATTTTGTTTTACATTTTTCCTGTTTTTGATACCACTGTAATTTTCTGCTTGAAGAGAGAATAAAGAAAACTTTCTGTTGACTGACTGGAGAATTTTTTTTTGTCGCTTTTATATTTAGACTACACAAATTTTTACCGTAACTAACCAGTATAGTAGCTATCCAAATTACTTTTGTGCTTAATTTAAATATAAAAATTTAAACCACACGTTCACGGAAATAGTCGAATAGAGGGATTCGAATCCTCGACCGCGAGATCGTTAGTCTGAACCCCAAACCATGAGGGTAATGCCGCTTATTTATTGAAGACCTTCGCTGAATTTGTTAAAAACTGTAATAATATAAAAAAAAACGCTTCACCCTTAATAAGATATGTATTATGTAATAGAAATCGTGAAAGTATACTCGAAACAATACATAATTGTCACTGTTTTTTTGTAAAATATTGTAAGGACTGACATAACATTAAAATATAAACCCACCCTTTGGAATAATTGTATTCACGTTAATACCCACGCATATTGAAAGCCTTCGATACGTTGTACGCGCGTCCCTTACTAAATACCTCAATAAAATAGACTTAAGGCGCGAAAATAATATTTCCATACTATCAATAAAACTCCACTTCTATTTATAACGTTTTAAAAGAAATAAAAAAACACGAGTTGCAATTAACAAAAGGTCGTTAAATATTTTAAAATGAGTTTGAATTAAATTAATTTACGCTAGTTTTTTTTTTAATTTAATATTAAAACCTCAATTCTCTACTTCCAGTGAATTTGCTATTAATTTCAGTAGGCGTCAACTAAAGATAATTTCCGCAGCAAACTCTATCGATTTTTAATTTTAATTTTCGATACGATGGTTAAATCTGGAATAGAAACTTTATCATGAATATTTGTCAGAACGTTTTCGTAAAGATATTGAAAGGAATTGGATTCGTGCAGCGCCTCTACCGGGAAAAAAGTACACAAACAATTCTCGTACAAATTTTGGTGATAATGACATTCTGTCACGCAAATATTCATGAAAGACGTTTTACTCAAATACTTCAATGGCTTTGTACTTTTAAACAATTATTACAATTGCAACTAGCGTTATTAATTTTAATACTGAATTCAGTGTTAAAATTAATAACTCTAGTTACACCGCTAATTAGCGGTCTCTCCAGGAATGCGCGCGAATATCAATCCTTCTAATGACATTGACAGCTGTCAGTTAGAGATGTGACGTTTATGCCCATAATCTAGTGTTGCGCCAATTCTACAACGCGGTACTGATTTTCTTCTTAACAGTACTTGAAACGAAATTATGTCTTCTTCTGGTCACTTTGTCCGAAATTTAAAATGTACTTCATTTTCACTCAATTAAAAAACATTTATTTAATTACATATTTTCGTTTCATGTATTAATGTAATCATTTTATAAAATAGATAATTTTTAACCACCTTGTTTCGGAAGTAAAGAAACATATCACAACGTTTAACTAAAAGCATTTACTAGAATGCCTTTTACGTCTTTGCTCCCTTTTCCTTCGAAAAGATGCGACAAGCGAGGAAGCCATTACTGTAGTAACATGTCATTTAGGTCCTTTCCAACATCGCTTCAGTCTAGACCGGTGTATGAAACTCGTTCCCTTTAAAAATCAAAGATTTTTCAGTGCCCCTATTTTATACAATTTTTGTGAAATTTAAAATAAAATATAAAATAAATGAAATACAAATAATGCATCGCCCCCTAAACCATATCAACGCCCCCAATTTTTTAAGGGTCCTATAACGCACCTCTTTAGGTTTCAAATGCCCCTAAGGGGACGTTATCGCCCACTTTGAGAAACACTTATCTAGAATATTTGAGCTAACAATACAAGACTTTTGCTGTTTACTTAAATAACGATATTTAGATAACTGTTAAATCTTCGCCAAAGGTACTATAAAGTACACTTAACATTGAGCTGCTGTGTCGAGTTCAAGGTGCTAGGATGATTGTCAACCTTAGTTAGGAGATAGCACCAAAAGTAGAGGAAAGTGAAAGACCGACTACATATGAATAGTGTGAAATAGTATATTGCCAAGAAGGCAGTGAATTCATATATGACTGACTACCTGTTGCTCGCGTTTTGTCTCTGCGAAATTACGAAATAATAAGAGATATAACCTATGTTACTCACGGATAAATTGCCTTTATAAGGTTAAAAAAAATTTGAAATCGGACCAGTAGTTTTTGAGTTATTTCAATACATACAAAAATACAAATCTTTCCTCTTTATAATATTAGTATAGATAGATATATGTAGATAAATTAGTTTGAAAGTTGTATATACTGTGCCTTGGAAAGGCATAACGATTTTCAAGTTAGTATTTATTTTGAACATGAATTACAACAGAGGAAGTCAACTTTAAAGAGCGTGCGCACGCCTGAAAGTAAACTGTCACACAACAGTTGTGTGATTGTCGATTGTTTCGCAGCCAATTCAACTGTTTAGTTGCACAACTAAAAATCGAGTGCACATTTAACTCTATACAGTTTATTTGCAAGTAGCTTATTATAGACTCATTCATTTATTTAATTACTATACTTAATTGTTGATGTCCTATCCAAAGCCGTCCGACATTAATTAATTGCATTCCGTTCAGAACTTCGCAGCGAGTTTGAATGACAATCGGATTCAATAATGGAGATTTAATTTTTAACTTAATAGAAAGCTTCCATTAATTAATTCTTTTGTGAACAATAAGCATTATTCTATAATGCAGTTTTATAAATTGCAAAGTCTTACTAATATTATAAATGCGAAAGTTTAGATGGATGGATAGATGGTTGTTTGTTAGCGTTTGTAGCCTAAACGGCTGAACGGATCTTCATGAAATTTGGCACAGGTTTAGAGCATAGTCTGAAAAAACACATAGGCTAATTTTTATCCCGGGAATAGTTACGGTTCCCGTGGGATTCATTAATTTAGTTTTTTAATGTTCACTCCATCATATTTAAAAATGCGAAAGTTTAGATGGACATTTGTAAGAGTTTGTGCCTAAACTGCTATTCAAATCGCGATGAAATTTGGCATAGATGTAGAAGATAGTCTGAAAGAATACATAGCCTACTTACTTTGTCTCTCAAGTAGACAATAAAAGATATACATATTATTGGAAAAAACATATCTATACTAATATTATAAAGAGGGATGATTTTAAGCCAATAAAAAAAATTCTTCGCCATTAGGAAGCTACATTATTACCGTAAGTAAGAAAAGGTATATTTTTCATCTAAGAGAAGGATATGGATATGACAGAAAAGATATGTGACGTATTTTCCTTGCCATCCAAGTAAAGGAAGGATCGCTAGTGTATTTCGATGCCAAGTCTAATATAATTCTGTAGCAATTACATAATTAATATCATTTATCAACTAACCATTTTAAATATTCAGTTATACTTGACTGTTCGTAAAATATTTCAATCGGTACACTTTATATCTGTCAATTTTAATTAAATAAATGTATATAATTTACACCAACTAAAGTAAATATAACGTTTTGAATATTTAAATATTGCTACATCCAAATACATTGAATATAACTCGGTAACCAAAATAACCATTATAATTATCCAAATTTAAATTACTAGCTTTTGCCTGTGAATAGTTCGTCTTAAAAATCTTGGTACCATACGTGTTCTTCCAACTATGTTCTACATATACGCCAAATTTAAATGAGATTCGTTGAGCCGTTTTTGAGATATCTACGCAGTAATCGATATCCGTCTAAATATTACTTTGAAATAATATTGAATGTGAAAATACTCGTAATACAATTCATCGCAATTTTTCATATAAAACTGTAAAAGTGTGCTTCATTTAGTTAAAATATTTTTCTTGACTGTAAGGTAGAAACAATAGAAAAATTACATAAAAACTAGCAAGTATATAAATCATCATCATCATCCACTTGCCCTTATCCCTTACGGAGGGTCGGCACAGTATGTGCTCTTCCATACATCTCTATCAGCCGTCATATCTGTATCCACTCCCTTCTTAAACATATCCTCTTTCACACAATCCATACTTTCTTCGGTCTTCCTCTTCCTTTGTAGCCATCCACATTCAATCTTAACACTTTCTGGTTAAAATAAATAAAATTCTATAATTATGCACATTTATTACAAAAACTTATAATGTTATTCTAACGACAGCGCTAAGTTAAAGATTAAGTTAAAGTGACTTAAGCCAGCTGAATTAAGTGGCGCGGAGCTTCAAGTTAAAAGAGTTTCAAGGTAATTAGCGTTAGTAGAGCGTGCTACTGATGTTTGGTTTGAGAGTATTATTAACTAGCTGCTAACGACTTTGTCTGATGGTAAAAAAAAGATTATAAAAAGTCCTACGTTTCTTACCGATAATGTAGCTAATAGTAAAAGAATTTTTGAAATCGGCTCAGTAGTTTTAGAGTTATACATTCAAAAATTATGTTTCTTCTTTACAATATTAGTATACATAAAAAACAAAGCCTATGTTACTACAGATTTACTCAGCCAAATACCTTTACATCAGCAGCCCGTAAACCAAACCATTAGGCTATGAACTCTCTGTGATGTATGCGACTAAAAATTCTCATTTTCATTCAACTATAGTTACTTAAATAAAAGATTCTATATTGTATATATTTAAACAAACATAAGCTATATTGGATTTGATCAACACAATGGTCGGTTAATACAACACCGAGGCAATTCAATTTGCGGATATAGGGAACTGTGTTATAGCTTAGCAGCAATATGAAAGGCCAATAATCGAGATATTGCGTGTAAATACGATAAACAAATATGATTCCTAAGTAAATAATCATATGTAACGCTTAAAGGACACTACTTTATACATAAATAAGATTTACTGGAGGTAATTATAAACCTTTTTTTAACAGTGGTAGAGCCCGCTTTAACATCTTCGCACGAATGGGCTGGCTCGCGTGCAATAACACGACCACACGGAAGACAGGCGTGAAGTGGGGAAAACTGCGTTTCGTTTGATGAGTGTGGTTCCGGAGGCCCAACTTTGGTCCCTTTTCGTTCTCACCAATTTTATTATTAGAAAGGATGAGAAGGGAAAGTGGTGAAAGAGACGCATGGAAGGGGAAATGTCATCTTTATGTGCGTGCGTGTGCGTACGTCTCCTCTTCCGTCCATTAAGGGTAGGCAACACATCTGCTACTGCGGATATCTATGGGCTGCGGTCACTTTTTTTAGCGGATTTAGGTGGACGCTTGCTCGTTTGCCACCTTATATTATGAAAAAAAACCTTTCATACGTAAGGCAAACGATTTCTAAAATTATTTTACTTGACGTAGACGACACACGTAGCATTAATCTGTTAACGCACCAATTAAACTATTGTCGTAGAGGTATGCGTAGACGTAGCTACAGGCGTAGCGGTAGGCGTTAGTAAAAGTAACCAAGTTGTCCAACACTTTTACGTAGAATGTAGACGTCAATAAATCTCAAGATTCATTCCGAGACTACGAGCGCCGGATATTCTCGTGAGGTAAAACTATTGTCTATTTATAAATTATTGCTATAAATACTTGATTCTAAAGAAAATTAAAAGCCGTTTCTACTTAGTCTTAAAATGTACAAAATGGTCATCATGATTGAAATATAATTATATCATTTTGTTGATAACTTAAAATATTCAAACAGTAGTTCGCCCCGATTCCGTCCGCGTTGAATTATAGAACGCAAAAGTAGCCTATGTGTTCAGAACATCATAGACATCTTAGCCAAATTTAGGCGAGATCCATTCAGCAGTTTTGGCAACATACTCTAGCCAACATCCATCCAGCCGTCTAAACTTTCACTTTTATAATATCACTACCTGTTGCTCGCGACTTCGTCCCTGAGAAATCAAGAAATAATAAAAGATCTAGCCTGTGTTACTTACAGATAAATTACCTTTCTAATGGTTAAAGAAATCTGAGGTCCAGTAGTTTTTGAGTTATTTCATATTATTAAGAACTAAGTTAGAATTTCCAAAACATCATATAATTTATTTTCTAACATAGCATGTAAGTACATAATGAGGGTGTAAACTGCCTTGGGATGTAATCCATCTTGAATTCGATCCGGCGGCCTTGGAGTTTCACGTTCTGTAATGCGATAACGATCACGTCGGCATGTCAGTGAGGCGGAATGGATATCATCTATATACCTACCTATGTACATCTGATTATATTCATATACCTACTATTTTAATATACGTAACAATTAACATGTTGAAAACTAGCCGTTGCACGCGACTATGCCTGCGTGAAAATAAAAAATAAAGTATATGTCACTCACTGATAATATAGCTTTATAACGGTGAAAGAATTTTTGAAATCGATCCAGTAGTTTTTGATTTATTAGAATACATACAAAAATAAAAAATCTTTCCTCTTTGTATAGATGAGTGAAGTGTGTAAAACAAGATAAGATATATCTGCAGTCTCTCTCGTGTAACGAAATACGCCTGATTGTGACGTGACCTTGAAAACACATTCTACAATTTCAACTCCGGTCGCTTGGCAATCTATCACACTGTAAGGTGAAAACGGTGTCTGTACAAAGAGACTAACTAACATACAGGGACGGCCTTAGGCGTCCTCGTATAGTTGATGTGGCCAAAGAAGTAAAACTTTACAGATGTGATCTAATAGGTAAAGTCTACTTAATTTTAACAATTTTGTCGACGGATTTTAGCATACTTGCATTGAAAAAACAATTGTATTAGTCTTATAGATTGAAATATGTCTAAATTTTACGCACGCACACCTTTTACTAAATTATCGCACTGTTTACTCGCGCTTTAATTTCTATAAGCTTACATGGAAATGTTCACACTACTATATATTTAGCTGTGCAACTAAACAGTTGAATTTCCTGCGAAACAATTGACAATCGACAATTGTACAATAGTTTATTTAAAGATGTAAACGCTCTTATAGCATTTAGAAGTTAGCAATATTTTTTTGTATTTCTTTATGATAATAAAAGTCGCTACTCTATATTAAGTTATGCAACTAAACAGTTAAATTGGCTGCGAAATAATCGACAATCGCACAACAGTTGTGTTCAGTCAATGTGCTCGCTCTAAATCCTCAAAAGAACAATATACAAAATCTATCACAAGCTCTCAGTTGTATTATATCTCTAGGGACAGTGTTGGATAGCGGCTTTACAAATGTCACAGACCGAGTTTCCTCGCCGTAGCATAAATCAAATTATGACAAGGTTTTTTTGTTTCGTCTCAACTTGAAGCTGTACTGTGGTTTCATTATAAATAGTACTGTGTACAGAATTCAGTTTAAAATATACTAACTTGTAGCAATCTATTATTATATAATTAGTCAAATTTTAATTTATTTGACCAAATAAAAGTTACAATAGTTGAAATTCATGCTATTTTAAGTCGATGGTTTAATCCGACTCGAAGGACCAAATGTGCAATAACTCCATTTTCAGTAAAAGACAACGAATATAGCACGATATAATTCCTAATAGATTAATATACTCACCATCATCGAAAAAAAAAATGATATTAAGATTCGAACTCGGTTCTTTCACTAATATATATTTTTTTTTAATTTGATTTCTCACATTCATTGTAGGTGTTCTGTGCTGATGTAATATACCCTATGACACTTCGGGGAAGAAGACGAATCGAATAACATGAGATTCGTCAAAATCGATTCAGTCGCTTAGCCTGTATGCCGTTACAATGACAATACATAAAAACCCATATAAAACAAACTTGCCCCCATAAAACATTTCCCTCTTTGTCAGTCTAAACAAAGTAACATAAAAGATCTTTGCTATTACATCGTTAAAATAATTAATAGGGAGTACAAAGACAACAAAATGAGTTTTAATACGCTTCAGAAATAATTAAGTAAAATTATTTTAATTTAAGCGATGAAGATTTGTTAATGTTTTATGTCTTGTTCAAATTCTTGCGAACATTTTGTGAAAATACTAACTTTCGCCCGCGATTCTGTCGGTGTGAAATTAAAAAAAAACAATAGCAAGTAGTCTATGTGTTTTTCCAGAATATCCTCTATCTCTGTACCAAATTTCGTCGAGATTCGTTCAGTAGTTTACGCTACAAACCCTAAAAAATCCATCCATCCAATCTACTAAACTTTCGCATTTCAACGTTTTAGTCTACAAGGATTATATGAGTTCCAAGGTCAATTCGCCTGATAAAAAACGATTAATTTTGTACTATAAGAGGAAAATTTTGTTTAGTGCCCCCGCACACAACAGACATATTAATCGGCCGATATTTTAATCGGGTGCTAGAGTATAAGCATTTATGAGGATGTGCACATCGATCCTGTTTTATTTAATTGTCTCTTGGCAGTCCGACATGATCAAACTATCGACCGATAATTAGGTTAGACTGCTGAAGCTCTGTTTTTTAAACATCCATTTGCTCTTATCCCTTACGGAGGGTCGGCACAGTATGTGCTGCTCCATACATCTCTATCAGCCGTCATATCTGAATCCACTCCTTTCTTAAGTATATCCTCTTACACATAATCCATCCATACTTTCTTCGGTCTTCCTCTACCTTTGTAGTCATCCACATTCAATCTTAACACTTTTAATTAATCGTAAAAGCGCGTTTATGTTATTTTTAAAGTAAGTAACTTATTTGTACTAATATTATACAGAGTAAAGATTTGTATTTTTGTTTGTATTGAATTAATTCAAAAACTACTGGCCCGATTTTAAAAATTCTTCCACCGTTAGAAAAGTAATTTATCTATGAGTAAAATAGGCTATATTTTAATTTCACGCGGGCGAAGTCACCAGTAACTAAAAGTCCAATACAAATGAGATCAAAAGTTTCTCTAACTTGAAACAAAGGAAACTGGGGCGTTCAACTTTTATCATTTGTATTGAATACTTCTACCAGTTTTATATTAAGTAATGATGAAACTTTTAATAAATGATTGAAAGAATATTTTGTTTACAACCATGTATCAGATTCAAGTTTTTAGGACGGATGTTTAAAAATGGGAGCAATTCCGTGTTTCGTCTGATGAGTGTGGTGCCGGAGGCCTAATTTAAGTCCCTTCCTCTTTACCACCCTTTTCTTATAAGGAGAGGTTGGGAAGAGGAAGTGGATTTGACGGTGGAGGAGATGCGTAGGAAGGGGAAATATCCTCTTTATGTGCGTCTCCTCCTCCGTCGTATAAGGGTAGGCAACGCATCTGCAATCGCGGATGTCTATGGGCAGCGGGCGCTTCGCCATTTTGGCGGTTTCAGGTGGTCGCTTGCTCGTTTGCCACCTTATGTTATATAAAGTTTGTTAGTATTTGTAGCCTAAACTACTGAATGGATCTCGATAAAATTTAGCATAGAGATAGAAGATAGTCTGAAAGAACATATAGGCTACTTAATTTTTTAATTCCAGGTGGTCGGAGTCGCAGGCGTAACCTTGAAGCTTAAATAACGTTATACTTTGAGATGCAGTTACATTTATACATGTCGTTTTAATATTCTGTTACACATTTTTTTTAATTATTAACTTATCTCTCAAATAATTCCTAACAATAATGAATTAACAGTATTATAAACTTAATGATTTTTAAGGTTTATTTGAAAATTTTCAAGTAATAATTCTTGGAAATTACTGTAATGAAGTTGTTACTAAGTTGAAGTTATAATTACAGTAAAACGGCTAAGTCCCTGAACATCAAAGGGTTGTCTAAATTGAAGGACGGCGGTGGATCAAAGAAAATAAAAGAGTACACGACGATGTGCGATTATTGAATTGATGTTTAAGTTTCTGATTGCCACTGATGGACCTAAACGTAGTTCTGTTACAACTTAAACATGTGTTACCACACTGCTTGCAATATAAGTACGTATGCTATCAATATAAGTTCATCTTTTAAAAAAAAAGTAATTTGATTATCTCCTAGACTATCTAGTACATCTGTGCCAAATTTCATCGAGATCCGTTCAGCAATTTAAACTACAAAACTCTAACAAACATCCATCTAAACTTTCGCATTTATAATATTAGTAAACTTAAAATGAAGCGAAATGAGTATATTAGAGGAAGTTTGAGAGTAGCCCCAGTAGTAGAGAAGGTAAGGAGTAAAAAGTTAGCATGGAGGCATGTTATGAGGAGGGATATAGAGGGAATCGCATGGTAGACCTAGAAAGAGATGGATTGCGTAAAAGGTGACATGATGAAGAAGGAAGTGATGACTGAGATGACGTATAGAGTTATGTGGAGGACAAAACCCTGTTGAGCCCTACAAGAATAGGATAAGAAGAAAGATTATGATAAATATTAGTAAGCTTAAATGTATTTGAAAGAAGTTTTTATAGTAATCCATAGTTTTCAGTGTAAATTTAATGTTTTGCTATAAAACGTGTTCGGTTAATTAGGACATCCTGTATCCACAGCTAATAAAGTTAATTACTTACAGGGGACAGGCACAAACCAATTAAGGTTCATGTAGGTCGACCGTGAATGACCTTGCTTTGAATCAACCTAAGCTGTACAGAGTATAGAATGACGAGTATATAGAGATCGGTGCAAAATATAATACTCTGTATATTCTCAACTGCATGCTTCATATAGTCGGGGAAGTATATTTCCTAACCACTTAGTGAGTGTGTGATATCATTAGACTGTCTTAAACAATTATAGTTCGATAAGTTTATCAGCTCCGGTAAGAGCGCTATTATCGCTGTAAAGTTTAGAAAATATGTCAACCTTCATAGACAAAGGAAGCAAACATGACAAGATGGTCACAGTACGACGAGAAATTTGTGACAAGGTAGCTCTGGTGACCTATGATTTAGCTTGACTTATTCCCACCGGGTCAAATAACCTTTTCTATCCATAAATTTAAAATATGTCATAGCAACATACGTGCCATAGTTAGTGATTTAGTTCACCTCTGTTGTTTTCTGTAGAGGATAAGTAGGTAGCGAATTTAATTCTTTGACTGTTCATAAAAAAATATTGCAGGTATTTTGGTAGTGTCAAATCAATGTTATATTTAATTCATAACATTTTCATTCTCAGTAAATGTTCTTTTCAGAAATAAAAACAGATTGTTAGTCACTCGTCACAAATGTTTCAGAGAATTGGTCTAACCGAAAAAGGTTTTTTATATATCTTCATTTTCTTTTAAGACGCCCAAGAGAACTATTTTCTCTAGTACTAAAGAAGTCAGCTCTTGGCCTTTTTATAAGAAGTTCTGAACAAACTTTATTATTTAAAATTCGTTTGGAAACATCATGATCCTCCTTATCCTATTCCCGTAGGATCGGCACTACAGGTTTATGTACTCCAAATAACTCTATACGTCATCTCAGTCGTCACTCCCTTTTTGATCATGTCACCTTTCACGCAATCCATCCATCTCTTTCTAGGTCTACCTCTACCGGTGTACCCTTCCACACTAATAACTAACGTTATCCTTGACATTTAACATGTGATCCTCATAACATGCCCATGCCATGCTAACCTATTACTCCTTACCTTCTCAACCACTGGGGCTACTCTCAAACTTCGTCTAATATACTCATTTCGTATCTAATCCTTTCGTTTGTTCGTTTAGAAACGCGAAAACTTATTGGAAATTTAATTAGAAAAATCCTAACTTTGTTTCCAAGATCTAATGCTTACAATCTAAGGCAATTTCAAGCCATGTTCACAGAAATGACTGTTATTTAGAGAATAAATGGCTGTCGAGTGATTTAGCGATCTCTTATCTAGAATAAAGGGAAGTCGGGGCCTAAAGCACTTTAGGGCCGTGATAAATCTCTCTACAATTTCACCATTGTACTGACATGAAGTGATGAAGTCCATATATTAAGGATGTAGTTAAAAAATCATATTTAAAGTACGAATTTATCTTACTATTATAAATGCGAAAGTTAAGATGTATGTTAGAGTATGTAGCCTAAGTCGCTGAACGTATCTCAATGAAATTTGGTATAGATGTAGAGGATAGTCTGAAGGAACACATAGAATACTCAGTTTTGTTTTATTTTTTAATTCTTCGCAGACGGAGTCGCGGATTAAACGTAGTCTTTTGTTCATAATGAACTTTCGATAATCTGATAATTAGAGTCATTTTTAAATGAAAGAAGAATAACGGCCGAACATAGAAACGACATTTAAATAAACTCAAAATTCTATTAAAATCTGAATCCTGTCCGATTGCAAACGACGCTTGTGAAGCGATGTATAAGTTTTTATATACATGCAGCTTTTAAATCCATTTTCTACTGAATATAGTCAATGTTAGCATTGTGTAGAAGCCAGTGGAAAAGGCACTTATCACGAATTCCAAAGAAAAAATTCGATATCAGCAACGGCATTTGAAAGCAATTTAACCTCGTCCCCTTTTATTAGCACAAACGATTTAGGCCGTTTCAATCGTTTTTTTTCGCTAGTAAATTTATTCTATTTTACATTTATAAATAGAAATCAAAAGAAAGTTAAGAATCACGATGATTACAAAGAGAATTATCTATATCTATACATATCATAAAATTGGAGTGTCTGTTTGTAATATTTGAAACAAAATATTACATATTTCTGGAAGATGATATATTTGCATTGCTGATAACGAAAATCGCGTTAAAAATTTTTTTGTCTATCTGTCCGCAAGCCATATTGTTCCGGTCAATCTTAGAAACGGCTGGGCCAATGTCAACCAGACTTTTACTAAAAGGTAGCTGACATATATGGCCATATTACAGGTTTATTTTTATCTTAAAATTGCGGGGACGAAATCGCGAGCAAGAGCTAGTAAAAAGTATATTATAAGGTGACAAACGACCTTGATTCACACGTAATTGAAAAGCATAATCATAAACGTTAAAACAACAAAGAAATAAGTTCAGAAGTGAATCTTGCAGTAAAAGATAAAAAAAGTAACAACAAGTGAAACAATAACAGAACAGCCGGAGCACGCCGACACAGCGATAGAAGCAATCCATTTGCTCCACCCAGATGTAACCATTAGTTTTATTACAAGCTCTCCGATCGTTATCACTTCACACTCCCACAATGTTGGCTTTATGTCGCTGCACATTTTACGCTTACACATTTTATCTATCTATACTTAATATAATAAAGCGTATTACTTTGTGGCGTAAGATGTCAGCAATCACAATATGTTTTAAATAATAATAATTTAAGAAAAATCTCCAGCTTTAGCACGCGTTTGGTTGTATATTTTCACGCGTTTAAACTTAGGGGATAAATATATTAGAAAAAGAACCTTCATGTGGGAAAGAGACCATAGACTACAAGCTACCAACATCAAGGATCTGGATGGACACAGCAATATAATAATTGTATTAAATTCTACAACGCTAGCATATTCTAATGGAGGCCATTAGTGTTGGAGTGCACATTTGAACGAAGCATTTGGTATTTCTCAAAGCGTTTTTGTTTTTACTGCTGAGTAGTCCCGTTTTGATGGTTGAGTGCAATAATTAAAAAAAAAACGTTTCGAAATCATGTTATCTTTCCTTGAGTTGAGCAGTGATACTTATATAATAATTTATTTTAAATACGACTTTGGCTAATTATTATTTCCCCCTTGCATTTACAAATAGCAAATCCTTTTTAATGCAACTTATCTTACAATTCTAAATCAGAATTAACCAGGCGTATTCGAATAAGTTTATTAATCCAACAGCGAAGCTTCCACTTGTAAAAGCTTGGCACTTAATTAGCTGGATGTTGCAGTTGTGGGTAGCTTTTGTTAAATAATATGCGATACAATATTTGTTACAATATTTTTTATTTTGTAATTGTAAATTTATCATTATATCTAGGATGTATTTAATAACACAAATATTACTAAGGTAACAAATGAAGGGAAATGCTTTTTTAATTTGTATTTCTTTCTTTACTGCATTTCATTATGATTTTAATATTTCTTATATGAAACATTCGGTGACTAGCCTGGCCACTATAATTCGCCAAAAATACTGAAGTGGCCAATTTTCGTAGACATCCGGATTCGATTTGAATATAGGTCGCCTTATCAAATGCATGGCAGCCTTGCTTCCTTGATGTTGTCAGCTTATGGTCTCTTTCCCACATTAGGGTTTTTATCTAAAATATTTACCCCCTAAGTTTAATAGCGTGAAAATATATAGCTTAAAGCGTGACGCAAGTGTATGGCTTTTTATTAAAAAAAATATTCAAAAATATGCTGCAATTGCTGACATCTTAGGCAACAAAGAAATGTGTGTTTACTCTTTATTATATTAGTATAGATTGATTTTTTGAGGTTATATATTTGGACAGATATATTAAAGTATAAACAGTAACGGGATTACGAAATATACATTTCATTTCAACGATTTTAATTCCACATTAATACGAAAATTTTAAAGGATTACAACGCGTCGAAATGAGTTTTATAAAGCACAATCATTTGTATTCATTCACGTAATGAAGTCGCTGTGGACGAGATTCATCTCGCGTCGTTTGTGACAAATCGGATGAAGTTTATTTTTAAATTTAATTTAGGACTACATGTATTTTTTTATACTCAAGATGAGGTCGAAGTTAATGTTTCATTTCCAACCATTTTTTGATTTCAAATAAATTTAATTTCAGTGTATTTACTAATCATTTGGCAGTGTGGTCAAAAAAGTGACGTCCGATGATTTAAGGGTAGAGCAAAATTCGATAGATCTCGGTTTGGAAATTATCTTCGCCGTCAAGTCCAGACGATAATCAATCACGGTATAAAACAAAATGAAAAATTGTTCAAGCCAAACTGAGACGGCTCAATTTTTTGTTCATAACAAAAGAAAAGAACATCCTTATGTTATTGCGTTTCTATTATACGCACTATAATTTGTTTCGCCTAAACAACTAAAAAACAAGAACGGTACATTTTACTAAACGCCTGTCAATATAGTAACCGCAAAATTACAGATCTACATTTTCATAGCTATTTAATCAAAAGGATACGACGAACTGAAATACGCAAAATTTCAATTCAAATAAGCAGCAATGTACGCAACAGAACTGAAAAGGGCCACCTCAATACACAAAGAGGTATTGTCAAGACGACAAAGAGTGAGTGATTCATAGTAGACAGACGTGACTCAAATGCAACAATAGGTACTTTTAGAACTATTGTATTCGACAGTACCTACAAAATTATATTTTCTACCTTTAGCTCGCGACTCCGTCTGTGTGGAATATTCTTCCAGACTATCCCCTACATCTATGTCAAATTTTATCGAGATCCGTTCAGCAGTTTTAACTTTAACAAACATTCATCCATTTAAACTTTCGCATTTATAATACATATTAGTAAAATTAACACAGCATGACATTTGAAAACGTCAATTATTTCCTACAGAACTAGTTGTAGGAGTTTCTTTAACATCTTAGTGCCGGCTTGCCCGGTGAAATACTATGACCACACAGAAGACAGGCATCAAGTGGACACCATTTCACGTTTGGTCTGATGAACGTGGTGCTATGCCTAATTATAGTCCTCTTCCCCTTTCCATCATTTCTCACTCAATGATGGGAAGAGGATTTGATGTTTCGGGGAATTTCGGTAGCCTATTGGTGGTTTATCTTTTGATATGAAAAAATTGAGTTACATTGTCCAAAACTGGTAGAAGAGTTTTTAAAAATGTTTAAAACGTATCTATAAAAACCAAGCACGAAAAACAATTTTGTTTCGTAAAAACGAAACAGTTTCAATTTTTATTTCCACTTCAGGAACGGAAATTAAACTATTCAATGCAAGATATTTTCTTTTTAAAAAGTACTTAAGTAAATAATATAATTTGAATACAATTTAAAGGCGTCACAGCATAAATACATAAATATAGACACGACCCACATTCCGTGAGTTTAAGGATGAATGAATGATCCGAGTGAACCTTTCATTCGCGAACGAGATAGGTCAAGAACGTCATTCAGAATGTAATTAATGCAAGAGTTGTTTTTGTGACGGTACTTATGACTACACCGAGTTAAGGCGTAATATTTCAAACTTAAACCAGACATATTTTAATTTTAAAGTACCCTCGTTTATGCAAATGATTTATATGCATAAAAGTGTTGGATAGCAGTCTTATTATGAAATCATTCATCGAAATAACCTCAAGGTGAAATTAGTGTAATTTAATTAAGCGATTACTAGATCATTCCAGGATGCGGGAGTACCCGCACGGGCTATCCACTAAATACAGATTTCAAAAAACGACTTCCAAACAAAATACACTAAAAACAATAAAAAGTAATGAAATCACCATCAAATTCCCCTATGGAGGGTCGGCACAGTGCTGCCCATACATTTTTATCAGCCGTCATATCTGCATCCACTCCATTCTTAAGCATATCCTCTTTCACACAATCCATACACATTTTCTTCGGTCTTTCTCTACTTTTGCAATTTGTAAAAAGTAACGAAATAAATCCTTCAATTACTTAGACCTCCTTTAGCAAAGATGTTATGCTTAAATTGTACAATTGCTGCATTGATGTTGTTTTCAGTCGAGTCAATTTTGTTTTCTCTTTATGATTTCTTTTAGACGAGCTGTTGCCCGCGACAACATACGAACGATATAAATTACAAAAAGCTACGTATCCCACGGAAACCGGACATTTCTCGGGGATGAAGCTTATCCCATGTGTACTCCAGATATTGTTTTATATCTGTGCCAAATTTCAATAAGATATGTTGAAGCGTTGCAGAATGATCGAGTAAACATTAAAAAACTAAATAAATGAATCCCACGGGAACAGTAACTATTCCCGGGATAAAAAGTAGCCTATGTGTTCATCCAGACTATGCTCTAAACCTGTGCCAAATTTCATGGAGATCTGTTAAGCCGTTTAGGCTACAAACGCTAACAAACATCCATCCATCCATCCATCTAAACTTTCGCATTTATAATATTAGTAAGATTAGTAAGATTTGAGTATTTTAAAGTAAGACGTTGCCCCATAATGTTCCCTGCTAGCGTCCATTATTATACGGCGTGTAAGAAGGAAGTTAGAGGGTGTTTTCTATTCAAAATTAATCATCAGTCTTAATATATTCAAGTTTGCAGTTTCCTTTTTCATGAAATCTTGCTTCAGTATATTAGCACCTAAGTGATCGTTAAATGCATGACGTTGCTTAAAATTAATTAATAGTAACACCTTTTAAAAGACTGTGTTATGTATGTATATGTAATATGCATATAATATAGTAATGTTGATTCCCCTTTCTATGCATCTCCTGCGCCGTCAAATCTACTTTCCCATCCAATCCTTTCCTTATAAGAAGAGAATGGAACGGGAAAGGACTAAAATTGGGCCTTCCTTTCTAGTGATTTAACAAATCGTAATATTTTACCCGCATTTTTAAATGAAACACGCTGTAAACACCTTACTAACATTATAATACTCTTGTACACGAGTTTTAGTAAAGGTTTATTCCGTACGTGCACCCTTTAATGCGATTATTGGCTTTATCTCCGTCATTTCTGTAGCGCTGAAGCCTTATTATCCCTACATATATTACCTAGCCTTTCTGTGATTACAATTAGAGTTCGATACATGACTGACCTAGATTTGCATCCGAGGGCAATATGAGAAATACCACATATCTCGCTGACGTAATCTAAACCATAGTCTAAACCATAAGTCGGTTTTTTTTAATTTTTTATTTACTATTGGTTATTTTCGTGTAAGCTTTTCCCAGACTAATATGTGGTAATCTAAGCAATTCAATTCGATGAACACAATAGTCGTTAATGCTCGTATAACGCGAGCCAATGCAATTTGCCAGCGAGGCGGAATGCATTACGGCTTTTTGCTGTTGGTTAGGTCAATAATCGACATATTAGAGGCGAAATGAAAACAGATTTTATATTTTCTGTACACTATACTAATCATGAATGTATTGAATATGATTTCCAACCAACATTTTGTTAAGCGAACACAACTAAATAAACGTATCCTACGGAAACTGTACCTATATTTGGGATCAAAAGACTTTCTTTAAGACCGTGCTCTTTATCTATGCCAAATTTATCAAGATTCGTTAAATCTGAATATTAAACACTACTTCAAACATCCATCCAAAAAACTGCCCTACAAATAAATGCTAAGGTGTCAAAAACTCAAAAACAACTAATGAGTTTTTCATTAAAATATTGGACTACTAGCTGTTCCCGTGCGATTATATCAGCATAAAATTATTTTATTGTTCACATGTGTCAAATTGTCAATTGTATATGTCAAAATGACATGACATGACAAAACTTGGCAATCTTGCTTCCTTGATATTGGCAGCAACTTATGGTCTCTTTCCCACATTAGGGTTTTTATAAAAAATATTTACCCCCTAAGTTTAATAGCGTGAAAACATATAGCCTAAAGCGTGACGTAGGTGTTGGGCTTTTTATATAAAAAGTGAATTATTCAAAAATATGCTGTAATTGCTGACATCAAAAACAAAGAAATGTGTGTTTACGCTTTATTATAATAGTATAGATATGTTGACAAGCATTCATGGAATAAAAAAAGTAATTTTACTACTCCTAAGTCATTAACTTGACCCTGGCCTTGGTCATCGACTACGGTCAACTCAACAGTGAAATGTCACCGTCATTGTATTCCACAGCACAAAAATTATGAGTAAAATAGTTGACCTATATTAAGCAAGAAATTAAAATGTCTAAAAATATAACGTACTCACACGTATTCATGTCAATAGACACATGAATATTTATTACTTGTTGGTATGTTGCTTGAATTAGAAAACGTTTAAGAGCAATAAAATATTGGTGTCTCTATTTTTGCAAAGAGAATAAAAGGGACAATATATATTTGCGCCTTTGTACGGTAGGTAATCTATTACCTAAACTTTTTTTATATAATATAAGGTGGCAATCGAGCAGGCGACCACCTGAATCCACCGAAATGGCGAAGCGACCGCTGCCTATAGACATCCGCAAGTGCAGATGCGTTGCCTATCCTTAGTTGATGGAGGAGGAGACGCACATGAAGAGGACATTTCCCCTGCATATGCGTCTCCTCCACCGTCAAACCCACCTTTTCCTTTCTACCCTTATCTTAAGAGGAAAGGATAGAAAGGAAAAGGTACTAAAATTAGGACTCCGGCACCACACTCATCAGAAGAAACGCGGAGTTGCTTCCACTTCACGCCTGCTTTCTGTGTGGTCATGGTTTTACACCCCATTCGTGCAAAGATGTTATAGCGGACACTACCACTGTTAAAATACTTTATACCTTTCATACAGAAGGCAACATGCATTTTTGAAACTAATTTTGTTTACTAGACCGCGAGTATCTCGTAGCAACATGAGTATACTAGCTTTCGCACGCGACGCCGCCTGCGTGGAATTTTAAAAAAAGTGACTAGCCTAGGTGTTCTTCCAGGCTGTCATCTACATCTATACCAAATTGCATCGAAATCTGCTCAGCTGTTTCGGCTACATCCATCTAAACTTTGGTTTTTTAATATTACATTCTTGACATTTTTCCTTGCTTTCATAGTTGTATTTATCTATTTGCGGTGAAATCCATTTCCTCTACAAATTATCGAAGTAAATAGTGTATCGGAAATAGGAGCGCAAAATTTACTTTCCTGCTTATATAACACGTAAAAAGAAAACTCCTCAAGTCGCTTGAAGGTAAGTTAAGTTAAAAGTTGTGTTCGAAATAAGTTGTTACTTAACTTATTATGAGTTATGACGCTTTTTGGTTAAAGTTAAATAAGAAGTAGTAAGTTATAATAATTAAATTGAGATTTATTACTATATGTAATAAGCTATTACATAAAGGGGTAAGCAGATTAATTCTACAATTTTTTTCATTGGCTAGGAAATTTAACGTTTACATTTGAATAAATAGATTATCTTTCGCCCCCGACTGTGTCCGCGTGGGATTAAAAGAAAACAAAAATAAGTAGCCTATGTGTTCTTCCAGATTATCATCTACGTCTGTATCAAATTTCGTCGGGATCTGTTCAGTAGTTTTGACAACAAAGTCCATCAAACATCCATTCGTCCATCATACAAGGACATGGTTTAAGACAAGTGAATAGTCCGTATTTATAACAGGATATTGGCGAACTGAAAGATATGCTAACAACGATTCTAAAAAATTTTATACGAATAGAACTATTCGGGATGGTAAATAATTTATCTATAACTAGCTGTTCCCATGCGGCTTCATCCGCATGGAATTATAAAATCAATTGCAAATGTCAAAATGACATGACATGATGACAAAGCATGACAACATTGCTCTCTTAATGTTGGCAGCAACTTATGGTCTCTTTCCCACATTAGGGTTTGTATCCAAAACATTTCCCCCCCTAAGATTGTATATAAAATATATAGCCTAAAGCGTGACGTAAGTGTAGGGTTTTTTTATTTAAAAAAGAATTGTTCAAAAATATGCTGCAATTACTAACATCTTAGGACAAAGAAGTGTGTGTTTACGCTTTATTATAATAGTATAGACTAGCTTTCGCACTCGATTCCGACCGCGTAGAATTAAAAAAAAAGTGAGTAGTATATATTTTTCCAGACTATCCTCTATGCTAAATTTCATCCGTTCAGTCGTTTATGATATAAACTCTAACCAACATCCATCCATCTAAACATTCACATTCATAATATTGGTAAGATTGTAAATGGTCTTCTGTCCTATTAACAGTTAATAGAACTTTGTCAATGTTAAAATGGTGTTCGCCTCAGTAGCGATATTGAATGCAATGTTACAAGTTTGAAACAAAGAGAAAACTGGAGCACCAGATGGCGCTGTTGAAAAAGATTTTAAACACAAGCTTCATATAAACAAAGAGATAATATTAAAACAAATTCCTATTTAAATTTACAACAAAAATAAGATCTTTGTCATTTTTTGTAATAAGAAAATAACAGTTATACAATAAAAAAAAAATCGGTCTTCTAAAGATTTTGAGTCGAGGTTCAACGTTTATATGAAAAGGAGTTATTTCTTTAATTGCTTTGAGCAATAAATAAGTTAAGTTAAGTTAAGTCTATTACGTTAAGATTTTAAATAAGGAGAGAAAGTTAGTTTAAACTTTAAAACTCCACGAGGACGAAGTCGCGAGGAACAGTTAGTTATAAATCACTAAGTCTTCAGTATTTTTTTTAATTCGACGCGGTAAAGCCGCGAGCAATAGCTAGTTTAAAATTGAAATTGTATGATTTCAATATGCAACTATGTTACTATTTTTACATGCTTTTGTACTGACGTCTGCCAAATGTATTTCAGTTCTATTTGTATTTTATCTCCTAACATGTTTAGTATAGTGTTTCTATATAACATTTTATATATCGTTTGATCCAGTAATTTTCTTTTATTGAAATCGTAACATTTTTATAAATTTTTAATGCGAAATTGCCAATTTTTTTATACAAAAACTAACAGTTCCCGTGCGATTTAATCCGCATGCAATTTTTTTTTTTTAATTGTTTACCTTTGCCAAATTATCAATTACAAATGTCAAAATGACATGACATGATGACAACCTTGCTTCCTTGATGTTGGTACCAACTTATGGTCTCTTTCCCACATTAGGGTTTTATCCAAAATATTAACCCCCTAAGTTTAATGGCGTTAAAATATATAGTCTAAAGCGTGACGTAAGTGTAGGGCTTTTTATTACAAAAAGAATTATTCAAAAATATGCTGTAATTGCTGACATCTTAGGCAGCAAAGAAGTGTGTGTTTACGCTTTATTATAATAGTATAGATAGTATGGATTAACTATGCTACAGTAAAATCCCTTTTGTTTTTATTGAATACTTAGAGGATATAATTATTTTTCTCTTTAGTTTACTAAACAGACCTTTGATATAAACTAAATCGATTATCGTACTTCAAGTTATTGAAAACAGAAAATCAAGTTTCAAAGTGTACTCGTAGCATACAAACTTGCATTGCGTTCTTCTAACTTTAACGAAGTTCCGATACATGTGGTCAGCATATATTGCTAACACTTGATAACTTTCAAACTATACTTAACTATACATGCTTTGACCCGTAGCCTACTTGTTCTTCCACACTATGTTCTACATCTGTCCCAAATTTCGGCATGTTAGCTATGAACTAACAAACAAGCATCCATCAAACTTTTGCATTTATAATATTAGTATTGAAGTTGGAAGTAACATTAATTAAACAGATATACATGAAATCTTTTTTTTTGTAAGGACGGGAATTTATATTTAATGATTAAGAAACATATGGTGGTAAAGCCAAACATCAAAGATGAAGCCAAAGTCTATGTACTTCGCTGGCTGGGCCACTTGATGAGAATGGGGTAGGATCGTGGAGTTAAAGATACCGCTGGCCGTAGAAGTTGATCTGCGCTAGCTAGAGTCGATCGACTGGCAGGCGACGACGCAGAACAGACAATGCTGGCGCTCTCTCGTGTCAAAAGCCAAGACCCGCTCTGAGTCGCTGCGCCAACGTAGAAAATAAGAAACATAAAGGAAAGTATCATCATCTCTTTTTTTTATATATAACATAAGGTGGCAAACTCGCAAGCGGCACCCTGAAACCGCCAAAATGACGAAGCGACCGCTGCCCACAGACATCCGCAATTTCAGATGCGTTGCCTACTCTTATACCACGGAGGAGGAGACGCACATAAAGAGGTTATTTCCCCTTCCTATGCATCTCCTCCACCGTCAAATCCACTTCTTCTTCCCAACCTCTCATTAAGAAAAGGGTGGTAAACAGAAAGGGACTTAAATTAGGCCTCCGGCACCACACTCATCAGACGAAACACGGAATTGCTTCCATTTCACGCCTGTTTTCTGTGTGGTCGTGGTATTACCGGGCGTGCCGGCCCATTCGTGCTAAGATGTTAAAGCGGGCACTACCACTGTTAAATCTCCCTGGACTTATCCCACTCCTTGAGTGGCGCAAGATGTTTTAAAAACCTCAGTGATTTTCTTTATTTTTACAGCCACCAACTTTACTTAGAAGCGAAATGGCAACAAAATATATAAAATCTACCTCTAAAATAGTCAAATAATAAATAACATTAGTAAAAAATAAAAAAGAAAACTTTTAACATAAAGAATTCTTAATACAATATTTCTTAGACGTAGTTTATGTACTTAGTAAACATTTTTATACCCCTATATCAAATAAATCGATCGTTAAGTACTAGTAAATCCATTAAGACGACGTTTCTATAAAGACTTATAAATCCATAACACATCCAGATAATAAAACCGCCACATGAGTTGACAAGTAGAGCAACGTTTGACAGTGGTAGAGCCCGCTTTAACATCTTCGCACGAATGGGCCGGCTCGCCCGGTGTAATACCACGACCACACAGAAAACAGGCGTGAAGTGGAAGCAATTCCGCGTTTCGTCTGATGAGTGTGGTGCCAGAGGCCTAATTTTAGTCCCGTTCCCTTTCCACCCTTTTCTTATGAGGAAAGGATGGGAAGGAAAAGTGGATTTGACGGTGAGGAGACGCATATTAAATGTCCTCTTTATGTGCATCTCCTCCTCCGTCAGTTAAGGGTAGGCAACGCATCTGCAATTGCGGATGTTTATGGGCAGCGGTCGCTTTCCATATCGGTGGATTCAGGTGACCGCTTGCTCGTTTGCCACCTTATTTTAAAAAAAAAAAAAAAAAAAACGTAGTTCAGAAGAGTATTTTGAACTTGACGTGCCAATTCAAACGAGGACTATACTGGCTATTCCACGCGACTTGCGACAGTTAAAGTCATTGTTAAATCTACTAATATGGCGAAGAAATACATTGTATTATATATGGGAATATATTTGCATATCAGGGAATACATTTAAAAACATGTGTGAAGTCAACAACGCAAAAACCGTTGGCATAGCAAACTGGAGGACCGTGGCCAGAGATAGGCCAAAATGGAAGAAATTGCTGGACCAAGCCAAGGCCAACAAAGGGCTGTAGAGCTATAGAAGAAGAAGTCAACACGAAGTGCAGCGTGGTCGACTATGACCTATTCGCCCTAATTTATAGTAGGCTCTAAGCCCTAAATAGGAATGTGTAGCGAGCTGATGAATGTTATTGATGAAGTGTTTTAAATTGCATTAAGGCGTTAAGTTTACGTCATAACTATCATCAAGGAAACTTTAAGGAGTACCATTTAGTAAAGACTTATCTTTTCAGTCTACAAAAGTTTTTGACTTAATTTTCAAACAAGAATTTATAAGAACAAGTAAATAAATGTCTTAGCTTCAAACTTTAACATTTTTATTGTAATGAATCCTCTAACTTCGAAAAATTGTAGGCCTACTTACACTTTCGCTCAAGTTTCTTTCTAAAAAAAAACTACTAGCGTCTGTAGGTTTTAGGGGAATTTCAAAAATTCAACTTTCGTGGATACCTTCATATGTTATGTACACATAAAACAAGCAGATTAATTACAATAAGTACAATCCACGCATAATAATGACTTAAAAATAAGTTAAACAAGCTATAAACAACATCAAGGGCCAGTCCCACCACTGGCTGATAGAGGCTCAGATAGCTTCAAAATGATGTCACTGTCAGATAAGGTAACAAAATCAGATATCCATCACACATTTTACATTGTTATCAGACAATTTACAATTTGGTGGGACAGGCCCTTAAACATATAATTAGTATAACTACTGCTACAAACCTACAGACAAAAAAAGTATTTCACACACGACAAATATAAACAGAAACTTTATACAACGGCCCAGATTTAAAAGTGTAAACATAGAAAATTCAATCCAAGGTATCCATTAAATTGAAATGAGCACATGATGAAGAAGCAAAAATAATAAAGGGTTATCGTGCACTGTTCCACTCCTCGTCTATCGGTCATCTCAGAACCTTGCAATCTCCGCGGTATTCAATTGCAGCCACCGCGCTCCTGCCTCGATGTCGATTGAGAGAGGGAGTAAATGGGTCCCCACCAACGGTTCCCGCCTTGTCGTGGCGGTGGGGCTCAGTAGCCGCGGTACGTCGAGGGTCTCCGGACCGCGGTGAAGCCAAGAGGAACCATGGCCGGCTTAGCGGGGCAGGTCACGCCGGTCGGCCAACCGGCTGGCATGTCCCGCGACGCCGGTCTAGTGGGGAGGTCGCGCTCAGGCACCCACCCTGGGCGCGCCTCCTGGGCACTGCTGGCCCATGCGGCCAGCAGTTTTGGGGGGAGGGGGGCCGCGGGGGCTGTGAGTTGTGTGCGGGTTTATCCTGCCCTCTTGCAGCCCTCGTGGCCGGAGGAGGTGGGCCGTGGGGGCTGTGGGATGGATATGGTTTTGCCCTGTCCTCTCGCAGCCCTCGCGGTCGGAGGAGGTGGGCCGCGGGGGCTGAGAGTTGGGTGCCGGTTTATCCCGCCCTTCTTGCAGCCCTCGTGGCGGTGGGGCCGCGAGGGATGCGGGATGGATATGGTTCAGCCCTGTCCTCTCGCAGCCCTCGTGGTCGGGGCGTGGGAGCACGACTTCGGGCGTGTGATCCTGCGCCCACACGCGTAATCCCGGTGGCTCATTGCCCCGGGACCGCGGGCCCTTAGTCTTTTTCAAGACTGGGGTCACGAGGTGGGGACTCTATAAACCCTGGCGGCACCAGCGGGCGAGGCGGGGTCTCCGAGCCCGCATTGCACGGTGCCGTCTTCCGAGGAGCGCCTTAGGGTGCAGCGTCCCAACTCGTTGGGACGCACCGAGGGCCCCTTCCCGGGGCGGACAGTGGGGCGTCGCGGTGGCAAGCGAAAGCGATCCCGTGGCGTCCCACACAATGGCCAGGAGGTGGTTTAGTGCGGTATGCCCCCCACTAGGGGGGGAGAGTCCCACATAACTCACGTGTCTGCCCAGAGGCATGGAGTATGCAGAAAGCATTCCCCTTCGAAAAAAAAAAAAAAAAGGGAGTAAATGGGTGAGGGAAGTTGAGTAAAGCGATAAGACGACAATCCAATAACGCCATTAGATGCCAACAGGAGCAGTGCACGATAACCTTAACAATGAAAACAAATCTTTCTGACATCGTCATCGACAAAAGTACTGTTGATGATGAAATATATGAAGAAGGATCGAAAGTATTTGAAAAAGTATGAGACACCATGTTATAACAGATACCTTTAGTTTCAAGATTCAAAAGACGTCACACACGTTTCTTAAATCTTGAACACAACAAACATATAAAGCATCAAACTAACATTGAAAGCGCGGCTTGGGCATGACTTTGTTTACCAAAATACTTTCATTGTCATAAGTGGTTAGGAATACCACTTGACCAGGAATATGTCATGAAGACGCCACAGTCCTTTAAAAATTGGTCACCTTCTATTTCTTCGTCTATAACGTCTAACAAACAGTTAGTGTCAACTGTCAAGAAAAATTCCTTGGTTTTCTATGTTCCTGGTTAAGCTAGTATTCTCTTCCACGTCTAACCCAAACCTAGTATAATTGTTAAAGTTAATACATACATTTCGCACGTACTGATCAAAGTTCCTCACCGCAGTTCTTCCTAGAAGCAATGCGTCCATCTCACTCTCCGGTACTGGGACCACGGCCACCGTTGGTGCCGGCCCCGCTCTTACTGGTACATTCATTGTCACTTGTTACTAAGTCACATCACCTATCACTTTTTAATACTTCGTCTTCTTTCATTTTACTATTTTGTGTTTTATGTTGTTTATTTTGTTCATTTTTAAATACATTTCTGATTTTATTTCTTCATTTTCATTATTAAATGCTTCTTTTTAATATTTGTTTAAATACTTTATAATAGAAGTCACTTCACTATTCTATTTTATATTTTCATCTTTTTTATTATCGTTTTAAATTCAGATTTTACAATTAAAGTCCCTTGGGAATGTTTATTTAGTAATACAATGTATAAATCTATTTACTAATCAGATCTAGGAATTTCTTTTTGATATTTTTTAACACTTCTAAAAGTTATATCTACTCTACACTTTTTAACACTAGAAACAATTGTTAAATTTTCACTAAACAATTTTCGAAATATTGTTATAGAAAATACTCGTCATATATCGTGATATGCATATTATAGTTTGTATATTTAGTTTTACGTTTATAGTACTTTTAAATATATTTTCATTCTACACTTTAGGTTTGACTTCACTGTAACTTAATACTTTTTTAAAGATTTTTTTGCAGCTATATGGATTCTTTCCTTGTTTGACTTTCACTGATTCCTTTTTACTCTTATCTGAGATACTATTTTCGTTACGCACTTGTGTTTTTTCAGCCTTTATTGTCCCATTCCAATGTTTTCTCGAACGATATAGGTCCTTAATATAATTCGTTATTTGGACCAAGATATATGTTTTCTGCTTTTGTTCAAATTGGACTAGCTATTATGGAATTGTTTTCTTTGTTGATTATCAAAGTTTAATTCGATATTAATTTTGATGTATAAAGATATTAAGATATTAAGATATTTGTATTCTAGTTGTTTCGTAGAGTATAAGATTGGGTTTTCATTGCTGTATCAATCAAATAAATACATGTTGCTATCTCTTGAAAATTTTACTCGTATTTCAACAGTGAAACCCACAGTTAGCGCGATAACATACATGTTAGTAGCTGGCAAACTTGATGGAGACTACTGCAAGTGCCTGCATGTGTAATTGTTAACTGGCATGCCAGTAACTGGTATAAACGAGTGGGGTACGTAGCGGAACACTAACACTTCCCGTCGTGTATGCTTGAATTTTACCGTCATGTGTAATGCGACAGTAGCTGGCATACTAGCTACTAAATTTTACCGCCATTTACTTCCAACGCTTTTATTTGTCTTGTTCGAATAATATAACAAATGAATATAGAATTGTTACAATATTTTAAGTACTCGTATTGTTTTCTTTCTCAGATGCGAAGGTCGCGTCCTCTACGGGCTGTTTGCAAACCCCTCGGGGCCTGCTAACGCCACTCGAGTGTCAACGAACAAATACGTACCGAAAGAACTTTGGAACGTACTCAATATTTACACATGTCGATCAAGTTAATTGTATCCATTTTGTAACAAGAATTCTTCTAATCTCACTAATAAAGCCTTACAAATAAACGAGAGAAATTTGTACTAATATTTTCTTATACTCCGTTCATTCCTACGTTTAACTTTATACCGCGTTTATTTGTAAGGGTTACAGCGAGGCAGCCAAAAATACAAAACTTTTAGTTACACCAAAACTTCATTTAAACTTATTTACAATAAATAACTCAAAACTATGTCGATCACATCTGGCCTGTTCCATGCTTCATTGTTTTCTTCTTTTGTTTTTTACTACATTTTTTCTTTAATAAACATTGTAAGTCTTGGTGGCCAGTATGCAGCCTCTTTGGCTGTATTCACATTTCTTGTCAGCCAAAGAGGTTGTTTTGCACTGAACAGATAGTCAGTATCATTTATTCTCTAATAGTTTGGTCATGTAACTGCCAGTAAAAATGTTTATATCGCAAAACATCGTAACTGTTTTGTGATAAAAATAAGACAGGTGCTTTTACTCGTACAGACAAACTGAACTTTTATATTTGATAACGAAAGAATTATTGCCTAACGTAACGATAACGTATAAATTCTCTCACTAGGGTTGTCAAAATCTAAACAATTTAATTATTATTTTTGTTTGTCTTTCTTTTTGGAATATCTTTACGGTACTTAACTTTTTATTATTAAATCAAGACTATTCAAAACATTTCTTTCTATATCCGACAATAACTAAAAGACACGTTTTATTTTACTAGATGTAGCACGCGACTTTGTTCACACAATGAAAAAAAATAATAAACATAGCCAACGTTACTCAGTATGTAGTTTATTAATAGCAAATGATTTAAAAAAAATCGATTCAATAATTTCGGAGTCTATTCATTGTTAACAATCAAATATTTATGATGTACTAGCTTTCGCCCGCGACTCCGCCTGCGCGGAATAAAAAATCTCTACATATATGCCAAATTTCATGGAGATCCCTTCAGCCGTTTAGGCTACAAACTCTAACAAATATCCATACATCCATCTAAATTTTTACATTTATAACATTCTAATAAGATAAGATTAGTTTCATCCTCCATCATTTAAGGGTAGACAACGCATCTGCAATTGCGGATGTTTATGGGCAGCGGTCGCTTTCCATTTCGGTGGATTCAGGTGGCCGCTTGCTCGTTTGCCACCTTATATTATAAAAAGTAAGATAGATGTGCGTGAGAAACCCTATAAAAATTTATTAGTGCCTTCATGTGTTTATTTGGCCCCAGGGTTTATAGCTGTCAACCCCATACATTCTTTATCCATCACAGTAGTTTGAAAAATTAGTCGATCTAATTTGACAGTTCATTTTTCTAGAAACTTGTTATTTTTTTAATCTCACAAAGTTTGCATAAATTAAAATACTGTATAACATTGTTTTTTAAAAAACAAATGTATGAAAACATCTTAAATAAAACATTTTTTACCTAACATGCCTTAGTTTTTTTTAATCTATACTTAATGTTATGTTTGAAAATAATTTTTGACAACCCTAAAAATAACTGGCGCACGCACGTATGTTGAATCAAAACCGATATTTATTACATATGTAACTTTGTTACATTTGCGATTTTTTACATAACGTAATTGATAATACAAAAACATAACTTTGTTTAAACAGTTTATTACGAGTAATTTGGACAAGACAAACATTTATATATTGATGTTTTTATTCTATGATCCATTAATTATATTTTACCAGCATACTTTTTTTTGTATGTACTAATAAGCAAAGTTTAAATTAAATACGTCACACGATTAAATATAGCCCTGAGTATAATAATTAAAACAAAAACATCTCTAATTCTGTCATAAAACCATAGAGATTTATAAAGTAGATAGAGTAGGCAAAGTTAATACTTCACTTAATCTTACTAGTGCTACAGGTTGTCCGACAGTCAAAATCACAAATAAATAATTAAAAAGCGCCAAAAGCCGACGCCATTCGACTATTGTGAACCATTAGCGCAAGCCTAGAGCTTAGTTGGAATGGGTAAAGGAAATATTAGTAAACTAGCTGTTCCCGTGCGGCTTCATCCGCATAAAATTATGAAAATTTTATTTTATTTACACATGTCAAATTATCAATAGCAAATGTCAAAATGACATGACATGATAAAACTTGTCAATATTGCTTCCTTGATGTTGGTAGCAACTTATGGTCTCTTTCCCGCAATAGGGTTTTTATCCAAAATATTTACCTTCTAAGTTTAATAGCGTGATAATATATAGCCTAAAGCATGACGTAAATGTAGGACATTTTATTAAAAAAAGAATTAATCAAAAATATGCTGTTATTGCTGACATCTTAGGCAACAAAGAAGTGTGGGTTTACGGTTTATTACAATAGTATAGATTAACAAAAATCTACTAATATTTTTCATTAAAAAAATCAATTAAAATACTAAGTACCGTCTCTGCGTATTAAATTTGACATTGAGGTTGTTCCGTAATAGGAAGTGTAAAACATTCCCCGTAGTCTATATTTCTTAAATGTCTGCATAAAACAAAACACGACAAATTTCAAAATCGCCGTCAAATCTTTAAACTATAATCGGAAAACGGTTTCGTCGTTAATGGAATCGTCAGATGCAATTCTGGGTCAATTGTGAGTTAGACATGAATATATTTTACTACACTATTTTAGCTTACAGTAAAAGAATTAAATTCGCTACCCATTTATTAGTGGTATAACTGACACCAAAAGAGCAAAATGACGTCTGTATGTATTAAAAATTGATCTAATTACGTAGACAAACAATCATACTAATATTAAAATTGCGTAAGTTTAGATGGATGGATGTTTGTTAGAGTTGTAGCCTAAATAGCTCAACTGATTTTTATGAAATTTGGTATAGATGTAGAGGATAGTCTGGAAGAACACATAGGCTACTCACTTTTGTGTTTTTTTTTAATTCCACGCGGACGAAGTCGCGGAAGAAAGCTAGTATCTGTATAAATTACTAAATTATGATAGCTTAATAATGCTACTTTGTTATTATGTCTAGATTTCTATCCAAATAATATACTTCCCCGTCTGTATGAATCTCTGTTCACTGTATTTACCAACATTTGTTATTGTTGGCGACTCAAATGTTTGTACAAATTAACATGTTAAATGAAATAAAAAACTTTTTTATTAACGTTATTCATCACAAATGTTTGATCTAATGTTGAAATTGATGTGTTTTTTTAAATATTTCGTTAATTTTATTAAACATCGACTCTTGCCCGCGACTGTCCATGATTAGTTTGAATATCAAAACCAACTCTCCCTATTTAAATTGAAGATTGTTTATGTCAATTCTCAAAATATTCTACTAAAGAAACAACATATTTTCATACGAACTTTCACCCATTATTTAGACCCGTACAGGATGAATTTATTAAAAAAAAATTATCTTATTGACAAGTTAGTAATCCTGCTAAAAGAAGAATTATTACAAAGATTGCGAGCTTAATTCTTCACAGTCTAAACGTATTTTCAATACCACGTCTATACTCACTTACAAATCAAACAATTCCATAATAGTGGT
Organism: Papilio polytes; assembly: GCF_000836215.1. Taxonomy (NCBI): domain Eukaryota; kingdom Metazoa; phylum Arthropoda; class Insecta; order Lepidoptera; family Papilionidae; genus Papilio; species Papilio polytes. The sequence goes on along the minus strand of NW_013527471.1, from coordinate 305,154 downwards.
AACCTACGTATTTGTATAATCTAACATTCATCTAAAATACATTCACTTAGAAAAATATACTACACTAAACTAAGATTGGTCGAGGCGAAAATATTTTAAGCGCGATTTTTTTTAGCGAAACAGCGAAGGCGCGAAAGCAGAAAGATACGAGCGCGGGTTACGCCGCCTCGTGGGGCACTGACGGACTGACGCACGCCGCGCCGTCTCTATACCTGATTCTTAACTCTATCTCATTGTCATATTCACGATAATTCATTATACTAATCATACTAATATTGTAAATGTGAAAGTATAGATGGATGGATGTTTGTTACAGTTTGTAGCCTACACTGCTGAACGGATCTCAATGAAATTCGGCAAAGATGTAGAGGATACTCGGGAAGAACACATAGGCTACTTAGTTTTGTTTTTTTATTACAACGCGGGCGAAGTCGCGGGCGAAAGCTAGTATAATTTTTAATATTCATACGGTGCAATGACACACAGAAAGCCATGAAGTGGAAGTAATTCCGCGTTTCGTTTAAATGTGCGTTCCGGAGGCCTTATTCTAGTCTCCTTTCCAATCTGTCTATACTAATATTATAAAGAGGAAAGATTTGTATTTTTGTATTATTAAAATAACTTAAAACTACTGGGACAATTTTAAAAATTCTTTTACCATTAAAAACCTACGTTATCAGTGAGTAAATAGGCCATATTTTTTTTACGCGGGCGAAGTCGCGACCAACAGCTAGATATAAATATTCGCCGGGTGCAATAACACACATTAGATAGGCATGAAGTGAAATTTCCGCATATCGTTTGATAAGTGTGCCTTCTGTAAGCCTAATTTTAGTCCCTTTTCTTTACGCAGCAAGGATTAGAAGGGGAAGTGGATGTGGTAGAAGAGAAGATGCATAGGTAGAAGAAGTATCCTCTTTTCTGAGAGTCTCAACTAAAGGCAGGCAACGTATCTGTAATTACGAATATTTAATTCAAGTGTCGGCTTGCACATTTGCCTTATGACATAAAAGGTCCTTTATAATGTTTATTAGCAATTTAATTACCGTCTCGAGCACAGATGAAGTCACGGGTATAAGCTAACATAACAATATAAGGCATAACAATATTAGAAATATAGTAATTATCTGTATTTGCTGAACAACTGAATAGTTTACATGCTTGTATTTCAAATACAAACAGTGTCCCAAACTGTAGTTGTATGTAACTTGAAAACAAATTACGTTATAGACCTAACTAATGAACCAGATGGTGCCTAGACTATGAAGGCTTTGTTTCATGCTACGAACGTAGAACCAGTTTTCTGGCTACGAATGCGTAGAGCGCTGCTACGCTTTTGTAAATATGTATTTGATGTTTGTATTAACTTGCTAATGTTTAACACGATTAAAGTAAAAAGAATCCATGTTTTAAAGCTTGGATAAAGGAACCGATAAAATGCCTTTTTTGAAATATTTCTCTGTGGTAACAATTATTTTATGTTGTTAAAGTTTCGATTGAAATCGATTAATGAAGATGATTTTTTAAAACATTTGAATTACGAGTACATTCCGTTCACATATTCGTTCATTCATTCATCATTCATAAGTTAAATTGTTTGAATTAGACATGGGAATTTGGATTTTAAATCATTTAAACTTTCGTGAGCCATTTTATAACCAATTATTTTACGGCTCTTACTTACGTCTACTTTTTTCTTCGGTAACGGTACCGACCAGTTTCAGTGCGGGGGTCCTTCAGAAAGGACAGTCACCGTCACCAAAAAAAAGTAGACGTGAGTAAGAGCCGTAAAATAATTAATCAGGATTTTATTCAAATTTAAATTAATTAAGTTTTAAACATAATAAATTAACAATTAATTACCTTATGTAAGACAATAAAGAGTTGATTAACGATATGTTTAAACAATTATTTCGTTCAAACGTAT